>NC_060252.1:89716561-90019592 GCF_921293095.1 Ischnura elegans
ACTAGTTAAGGAAAAAAACATTTTAACATCGGATGAACTCAGATGGGTGCTTTTATCGCTCTCGGTCAAAATGAGTTTCGAAACCTTTACGTTCTCGAGTCAATTCTCCCTTGTTTTAATTCCATCGTTCAATTTACTGAAGTACGATGGTTCTCTCAAAATATCCCAATACATATACAAATATCCATTCTGAAACTCGTTCAAATAATTAATTCTAAGACTTTAACGACTTCAACACGATGGTGACAGTCCTGCAGTGGATTTGTTGGGCTAAGTTATAGTAAGGACTATCTAATCGACCATTCACGGTTTTACGAAAATAATGAAAAAGGCTCGGGTGAAATGGTTATCCAGAAAATGATATATCAGAGCTATCATATGTGCCGTCTATAGCGTGGGTGATAATGTCGAGGGAATTCTTTTGTTCCGAGTTAGTAAAATACTGAGAAGTGACCATTACCTGAGATCTCATATGGGATAAACTTATACATCTACATAATACCTAATATATTTTAGATAAATTCAAGAGCAGTGTCTTTTCTAACGAAGTTAACCTGCCAGGTATGTGAAAGGTCGTTACGATAGTCTTGTTAGTGTAACTGACCTCTTAGATAAACTCGGATGGGAATCTCTGTCGGACCGTAGATTGAAAAATAGACTAAACCTTTTAGATAAATTCAAGAGCAGTGTCTTTTCTAACGAAGGTAACCATATCTTACGGACGCCAGCATTCTACGGAAGATCAGATCATATAAATAAAATAAGAGAGAATAGATTGTGGAACAGACAGATTCAGAATATCTTTTTTCCACGATCAATAAGAGATTATAACGGCAGCGATAGAACTCATAAATAGATTGCATGACTTGTAGTGTACCCTACTAACCTATGTAAAACTTAATGCAGGTTTCTTAATTTTATTTTTATTTCTATCAGCATATGGTAGCATAAATTGTTAGTTTACGTGACGTTTTTTTGTACCATATGGTGTGCATGTGGGAGTCCAATTGCATGCTGATGATTGATCACCTCCTGCCAAACACCCTAGAGGAGGCTCGCAGGGAATTATGTAGATGTAGATGTAGATAATACCCTGCGAGCCACCTATAGGGTGTTTGGCATGGCTTTCCCTACCGGCAGTGGATATTTGGTAATTACCCCAGATTCTTTGGGTCATTATTACGAACAAGACTTCCTTCCGCGAAAAAATGTTACATCTACAAAATAACCCGCGAGCCAGCTCTAGGGTGTTTGGCAAGGGGTGATCAATCACCAGTATGCAGCATGCAATAGGATTCCCACATGCACACCACACAGTACACAAAATGTTACGCAAACTAACAAATTATACTACCGCATTCATTCAAAGGCAAGAATTGCCAAGTACTCATTAAGGCTATCTGCCAATAAGGCTAGAATACAAAAAATACTGATAGAAATAATAAGGAAATTTATGAACATGAATTCAGGTGAACATAAGTTAGTAAGCTACAATACATGTTATGTAATCCATTTGTGAGTTCTAACGCTGCCGTTATAGTCACTTATTAATCATGGAAAAAAGACATACTGAACCTGTCTTTTCTACAGTATACCTCTCTTATTTTACTTATATGATCTAATCTGCCGTAGTATGCTGGCGTTCGTAAGATATGGCTAACGTCGTCATAAAATACACTGCTCTAGAATTTATCTAGTAAGTTGTCTATTTTTAGTCTACGGTCTGACAGATATTCCCATCCGAGTTTATGTAAGAAGTCAGTTACACTAACAAGACTATTGTAACGACCTTTCACATACCTGGCAGCTCTTCTTTGCACGCGTTGTAGGTACTCTGTTTTAAGCCTATTTCATGAGGATCCCGAACACTGCAGCGTATTCTAAATGGGGTCTAACGAGGGAGATCTAGCTAATATCTCCTACTTTCCCTCGCACTTTCCTAATATTCTTTTGAGAAAATACAATTCACGATTAGCTTGACCTGTCACTTCCCGAATATGTTTATTCCACCATGAATCATTATTGAATCTAGCTCCTAGATGTTTCACTGATTCTTCAGTCTCTAAATGAATACCCTGAATTATATAGCCACGTTCTGGGGAGTTAATTTTTTCCTGAATTTCATTGCTACGTCTATGTCTATAATCAGTCCTTTCAAAAATTGATTTTATGGAAAAACAATTTAATAACATGTATGTATAAATATTATTACGGATAATCAAATATATATTGTATATGCTCATATTATGATTTTCATCCAAGCATCGGAAAATCGTTGAATATATATTTGTGTTTTAAAATTTTTTGATAAAAATTTGTTAGAGGGTACCATACAAGATGAAATTTAATGTAAAAAACATAGGCAGCTCATCGATCTACTTTTTATGTCATTATTCACTTAATGCTGAAATTGGCGTCAAAACATGTCATTTTAGGGAAAATGACTCTAAGGTCAGATAAAAACTTTAAAACCACGTTGAATGAAAAATGAAATTTTTGAACTACACATCTACATCTACATAATACCCTGCGAGCCACCTCTAGGGTGTTTGGCAGGGGGTGAAAAATCACTAACATGCAGCATGCAAGAGGACCGCCACATGCACACCGCACGGTCATAGAAATATTAAGCATACTAGCAAAATATACGCGCTTATTCATAATAAAAACTTGCTATTGATTAGTTATGCCTAGAGCAAATATATGCAAGGTTAGAATTATGAAAAAAACATGCAATGAGTAATCCTAGCGACCGACGCCATTAATCCTATCAGTTGAGACAATGCTGCTATCCTTAATAGTACGGGGGAAGAATGACATTTTAAATATCTCTGTTTTGCAGTCTATTTTTCTTTTATATTATTATCATGATCACGTCTACTATAGTACGATGGTAAACGAAGGATATGATTCACGTCGTCTGAGAAAATATCTTCTTCGAATTTCCTAAGTAAGTTAAGCCTATACTTCGATCTACGCTCCTGTAAAGATTCCCATCCTAACTCGTGTAACATACTGGACACGCTGTACTTTTTGTCGTAACAACTCTTCACAAATCTGGCCGCCCACATATTCTGTGCATCCTAATATTCAGTTTTCGCATCGGCATGTTTCGACTATTCGTGTAGTATCTCATTAAGCCGAGTTTACCACAGGCCAAAGCAGTTTGTCACCATGTTTCGACGACACTATAGCTAGCGAGCTATGGTGTCCCACTTTTACGAATGAGCATTGGGCATTGGCCAAAATCATCGGTCATTATTTCGATTATATACGCCATTGAACTATCCAAGTTTGAGTTCTCGATTATTTACGCTGCTTACCTTGTGAAAATCAGTGGCATTAATCGAATCAAGCGTGAAAATTCGACGTTCTGCGCTGAAATGACTGAGTGAAACTAATCATGCTTCCGCTCCGTGTAACAACTGTGGCTAGTTCTAATTCGCTCTGGATAGACAACCCATCGGGTAGATACGTCACTAGCATTTGGGACGGTGGACGGAAATAATTGATTGAAGAAGTAAATTGTAACGAGGGGGAGCAAAACTCTTTGTCAATTCACTTACGAGCGCGTTAAAGATATCCGCCCAAATTAAAGATATGCTGTTTTCTCTTAATCAATGGTAAATTACTGAGTTAATTGCTCGTCTTTAAGTCTTTTATCATGGTTTCTAATATTTTGGAGCCGAATATTTGGGAAAAATTGACATTTGTGCTATATTTTTCTAGATATTAAGAAATCCGAGGCGATTGGGCTGCTACTAGTGTGGGTTGAAATGTATACTCCTCAAGTAGGTGGGTTGGGTGTGGTAGAGGGAAAGAGGGAAGGCAGAGAGGTTAAGGAGGATAGTCTGTTCAAAATAGACATTGTTTAATTGAATGTTACTATCCCTGGTAAAATTGTAGTTTTGTTTTCAAATTTTTAGCGCCTCACGAAGCAGCCGAGGTTTAAGCCTGTTGACCCTAGCTAGAACTCCGGTTATCTCACAACCAATATGGTGTAATAGGGCATTGGGATACTAATGAAGCGACCACCAGGAGTCGTGAAACGTCGGACTATATAGCCTGAACTACGCGATGACACCCACAAAAGTTTATTTTTGTGAAGAAATCGTTTAAAAGATCCCTGCGAAAATGTATATTTAAGACAAATAATGAATATGATTATGGAAAAAGTGTAAGAAATTGATAATTTATCACTAATGGTGTGCCTAATTTTATAAAATAACGTATGGAAAGTGGTAGATTAGTGGATTGTCAGTTTGCTTGTTTAACTAAATTCATAGGAATATTCAACTTTGTTTGCACAACTCATAAATAGGTTACACTATAGTAACTATGGGAATATAAACCCTATGGTACAACTCTTGGATTCATTTTGTAACATTGACCTATTTCATTGTTTCATCCCCCGCCTTTCTGTCTCTAAATGCTCTTTTCTATTCAGACTTCCTTCTTCCACTAGCTAATATGCCAAATGTGTCCCAAATTTTGATACTTTTTTTGATCCCTCATCCATCTTGCACCATCACTATCGTAATTTCCCCCTATTCCTTGCACCACCCGATGAGATTTGCTATCCTTTGTTATTTATTTGTAAATACTGCTGAATATTTTTTGTTCATTATTGTTACGTTGCATAATATAATTAAATTGTTTCTCCTGTTATTGTGAGTCCTCTGTAATTGGCCTCGTGGTGTTTTTGGACTTTATTAAATAAATAAATAAAATAAATGTAGACTCGATTGTTAAAATACGTAGCACCCATCACATCCCGAACATCCAGTGGCAAAACGAGGCGGTTACTCCAAAGTGGAATCTTAAGTCCAATGGGGTACTTGAGTTCCAAATTATACGCGTAGTGCTACAAGCATTGTCTTTATGTTAGGAATAAATATTATTATTATTTTAAATTGATCTATTGGGAAATATCACGCTGTTGCTATCCGCGCGAGGGACGTTCTGCCAAGTTTGGCACGCGCGATTGTCGCGGGAACGTCGTGAAAAAGGGAGGGAAAGATTCGTGACGAGGTGTGGGGTGGTTGTGCTCTTATAGATTTGTGTAAGTAAGGGCAAGAGAGTGGGAGACTTAGAAGACCTCCCCTGTTTGGTTTGTGGAAGGAGGGCGTTGGGCAGTTTGGTTTTGTTGCGGCGGCTTCCCCTTTCACACACACACAGACAGACATTCCTGCCTCAACCCCTCCGTCTTCTCTCTGCACCGGAAGTGCACACTAGTTGACCCGGGGGACCGCGAAGTGCGAAGGAGGGAGTGTGAGGGGGGGGGGGGGGTTCCCGAAAGACCCTCGGTCGGCATCGTAGACGGACCCCCCCCATTTTTTTGAGCATCCTTTTCTTCGCTCGGCCTCTCTCTGCAACTCATCCTCCTCCGCGACTCAGTTCCTATCCTTTTGCCTGCTGCGACGAGGACGGCTCATCTTTTCCACGCCTCGCTCTGCTCCCAGTTCTTGAATGGAGTATTATTGCCATTCATGCCGCGGGGATGAATGTAGGAGTGCTCTCTCTGCGGGTTCCCAGGCTCGCGGATTACGTTCGCGTTTACGTTTTTACACCGCAGTGCCCATCGCCTTTGAACAGTAGCATAGCCTTAGGATGATCTTGGGAAGAATTCAGCTGAAACGATCTTTGGACTTCGCAGAAGGATTTCATTGATCACCACCGGCAGTGGCGTAACTATGGGGGGGGGGGGGGATGAGGGGATGTATCTCCCCTCAAAGCCTCAGAGAAATTAAAAAATATTTTAAAATCTTGTCTGGATTTAATACATAATAAATTTCTCTGCTTAAAGTTAAATTATAAGTGCCAAAATGATGTAAAATTCATTTTCAGGCATGTTATTTTTCAAAAAATTTCCTGACGTTTCCTGGGGGGAGGGGGGGGAGGGTTGCCCCCAATAATCACCCTCATCCGCCCGCAAAGCCTCCCTATCCCCCTCAAAGCATATCTCTATTTACGCCACTGATCACCGGTGAACAATTTCACCAATTTTCTTCAGTTTTTGATTTTGTCTTTGTTAAAGAATAAATAAACTAGTATTTTCCGTTTTTTTGATCCAACCACTAATGCGAACACTGGGAAATATTGATAAAAGAATGTGTATTTCGAATTATGGATTGAATATTTGGGAATCCATGTATATGGGAAGTAAAGAGGGATTTTTTTTACTCCCGTCTGGGTAAACAGCCGGGATTATTCTCAGAATGTTCCTTTTTTAATGTACTTTAATTGCTTAATACCTTTAGTATTAAAGTATTGACTAGTAGGATAGCCATAAATGGATCTCGCTCGTTTGTTCGGTCGGTTGTCACCGCTGGCCGCCACGTCTTCATGATCTCAAGGCCACTATCTTTCTTGCACAACTGTAATATCTTTTGCAGCATTAATTTGTCATTCTACTCAAATTTCAGTCGCAAAATTTCTTCTATACTATGTAGCAATAGTTTTTTGACACGCGGACCACCTCTGGCATTCTTGCGAGCGCTTCTTGCCTTTAAGAGGCAAATCCTTTTCTCGCTCTCTGTCTCTGGAGATTGAAGGAGACAGGAAAGCATCTCATCCTTCCTACGCACTTCTTGCCTTGCCCCGTGGACCACCGTGGAGGCGGCGCCGTCCGGAGGTCCATCTTCCCGCCAAAATTCCACTTCTGGCGGGACGCTGCCTGGTATTGTCGTGCTGCTTCCGCAAGGTGTATTTTCCCGCGCGCGGGCTTATACATATGTCGGAAACTGCAACCTACTGTACGCGATATGCGTAATATTTCACGGCGAATATATCCACATCTTTACGTCGACTCTGCCAAGTATAAATGCCGTCTATCTGCATTTCAATCAGTGGTTTAAAAAAACAACTCTACTCCGTTAATCCAAAAACATCGCCAGCCACTGGTCTCATTCCAGCTCTAGTATATGCGGAATTAGAATCAGATATAGGGCATTACATGAAGATAGTGTTCAAAAAATCCCTAGCAGAAATCATAGTCCCTAAAGATTTGAAGACAATGAAAGTCACGCCTATATTTAAAGGTGCGGATAGGGCAAAGTCTAGCAATAACCGTCCGATTTCACTTACCTCAAACAATCGCGAACAGTGGATTGTTTTGGATGGAGTTCACTTGGTGACCAGTCAAGTTACCTCAGGTGTACCGCAAGGAAGTGTTGTAGGTCCTCTTTTGTTCCTTCTTTACATTAATGACATTGCCACCGCGGTCACGAGCAATATGATGTAGTTGTATACATAGAAGTTTACCACCATAGCGATAGATTAGCATTAGGAAAGAACCTCGTCGCCATAAATGACTGGTGCAGTACATGGGAGTTAGAATTAAATCTTGAAAATTGTATGGTAATGGATTTGTGGGAAAAGGATAAATCTTCAAGAAGGAGCTACACCGATAACGGGATTCCATTATCAAATGCCGAATTCGTAAAATACTTAGGGGTCACCATTACCCGGGATCTTTCGTGGGGTAAACCGGATAAATACACACGTGAAGTATGCGGGAAAGCTAACCGTAAACTGGGATTTGTAAAAAGAATTCTCGGTAAATACCCAAAAAATGCAAAAGAGTTTAGCTACCTGACTATACTGAGGCCTGACTTAGAATATGCTGTTAGCGTATGGAAACTTCATATCTGAAATCAAACGAGTACAGCTTAGAGCGGCAAGACTCATGATGAGTTGTTACGATAAAATGTGAAGCGTTTGCGGTATGTTACGCAAATTAGGGTGAAATATTTACATATGCGTAGATCGACGTATAGGCTAAATTTACTTGGTAAATTAGAAATAGATATTTTCTCAGACGACGTGAAACATATCCTTCGTTTACCGTCGTACTATGGTGGACATGACCACGAGAAGAAAATAAAAGAAATAGACTACAAAACAGAGAGATTTAAAATGTCATTCTTCCCCCGAACTAGTAAGGATAGCAACGTTGTCTCAATTGATAGGATTAATGGCGTCGCTCGCTAGGTTCACTAATTGCATGTTTTTTTCATAGTTCTAACCTTGCATGTATTTTCTCTATGAATTACTAACCATTAGCAAGTTTTTTAAAATGAATAAGTATGTATATTTTGCTAGTATACGTAATATTTCTATGACCGTGCGGTGTGCATGTAGAGGTCCTCTTGCATGCTGCATGTTGGTGATTGGTCACCTCCTGCCAAACACTCTAGAGGTGGCTCGCAGGGTATTATGTTGATGTAGATGAACATTTTATGACCGTATGGTGCGCATGTTGTAATCCTCTTTCATGCTGCAGGCTGGTAATTGACAGCTGCTCACAGGATGCTCGCAGGGTATTAAGTAGATGTGGATATGCAGATCACTCACATTTTATCAGCTCGAGGGATTTCGGGAATCGTCTTGGAGTTCTGTGTAGAATGTAGTCTTCCCAGCCAGTGACCCTTGGCTCAAATCTCGGCTTGTGGCTAAGTAGAAATCAGAGGTATCGCCGTTCTTGCTTGATTACTGTGTGAAGTCAATCAGGAAACCCAGGAGACTCTGTCAATCAGATGGGACGTTCGTTCTGTCGATGGGATAGGATGTCTGGAGAGTTTCACGAGACTCTGTCAATCGGGTGGGACGTTCAGTCTTGGTCCTTTTGACATCTCCCATTTAGGCTGGCTAATCCCGATACCTGGTTTCTTTATTTACTCTTCCACACCTATCCTTCCCCACTGGGCAAATAACTTAAGTTTTTGGTAATTTTCTCCAATATTCAGGTACCCCGAAGGCTTTCTCAGATAGTGGTCAGCCTAAATTAATCCACTGGATGCTTTCCACACATTTTGAGTATGGGGGAACCACGGAGCCACCTTGAGGACTTCGGTCGATGGTAGTTTCTAATACTTATGGTAGCTAGCGAGTATGGTAGCTGATGTAATTCCGTGGGGCTATCCCCATGCGTAACCGGCCGTATATGTTTCTTCATTTCCTGACGAGTTACTTAAAATTCAAGCAATAAATTGTATATTTTCAAGGTATACAGAATTGGATCGTTCAACTATTTTCTTTAATTAACATTTATCATAAAGTTTGGCAAATAACGAGACCGTATTTTTCGTTTTTCAATCTGTTATCCACTACTTGAGCTATTCGCGGCGAAAATCCCTATACGCAAATGTGTTGATGACGCTACGTATTCTTGCCGAGCAAGCCATCTCTTCCCAGCTACTGCTTTATTTCTCGCATCGGCCTAGCGTGTTTCGCTGTTGTTCTCGATCTGTCTCGGTTCGCTGTTGTGAATTTTCAGGGGCCCATTTCAGTCGTAGCGAGCGTCTCAGTTTCCGAAGTTAGCCAAAGATACTGGTAATCTTGCGCCAATGATCTGCCTCATTTCGCTAGCTCAACTCTTTTCGCTGGCATCCATTAATTACTTGAGGTGTTATAGGGAGGGAGGGGTCAAGCCTATTCTAACCCTTTTCGGGGTCCTGGCAAGTATCACGTATTTATTTTTCCGTGACAACCAGTGTAAAATTTCGAGAAAACTAGGTTGAATGGACTGATCTTAAATGTTAATAATTATACAAATTGTTTGTTTTAATAAATCCAACGCAATGAAGCATAGATATACGCATTTACTCTGAAAATACTCATTTTGAACAATCTCACCTGAGATTAGATCGAGGGGGTCGAGCCAAATCTCACGATATCTAAGGGGAAGTGGGGGGTCCAAAAATCCCCGCAATCACCTCGCGTAATTAATGGACGCCCCCTTCCTTCTCCGCCGTGTGTCTTCTTGCTCTCCAGAGAGTGGGCGTGGGGGGTTGGGGTGGTTTCTCCCAATAAGATGATATCAGCGAGAAGAGGGAGTGGGGAAACAAATGGCGAAAAATAAAATAAATGTAAACAACAGCGAATCACGCGAGACCGATGAAACTAATAGAAAATTGGCAAATGAGTCCATTGATACTGTATGTGCGGAAAATCGTAGAAATGTCCTTCCTCATAGGAAATTTTTTTCTTTAGAAACATTGAATTATGGTTTCGCTAGTAGTATGACCCACCCGCCTCTGTGACAGTGCGGGATTCCTCTTCCCTATCCTTCCAATACTAATATATCCCAGGAGGCGTCGTCGGGCTCCTATCGCGGCGGCGCCTCCCTCTTTTTTCCTACCTTGTCCATCCCCTTAGGTGGTGCAGAGGTGATAAGCTTATAGCTTCAGGCTTCGGCCCAGAAGTGTAACCCCGCGAACCCGCCCAAGGGTCTCGTATCCACTGCAGTGGCGTAGCCAGGAATTTTTATTGCCTAAATCGAAAGATTATTACTCCTGGAGTACGTATTTCACGATTTTAGATTTTTAAATGACGATATCTATTTTTCGCGATTAAATGAAAAGTGAAAATTTTCAAGCGCGCGAAAACGCGACGCTCAAGTATGAATGCCGGGAAATATCTCCGTACGTCGTATTTTTGGTTCCCCCTCCCGCCCGGTGAGGTGACCTTGAGGCGAGGCTTAGCGCTGATACGTCGCAGGCTGCCAGCGGGTAGCTGAGTACCTTGCTGGATGGTAGCGCTTGGCTTAAAAAAGGTTTATTAATACCTTATCAAACGAAGAAAACTTTCCGACCTTAGCCAGTTTTAATAGGTGATTATTAAGACATGTTTCCCTGAGCTCTGTGCCTCATGCATGCATTGGTAATATCAGACGATGTAAAAATCCTATCTACTCGTATAGAAACGAGGTCCCTGTGACGTCACCGGGAGTGGCAACGCAATGGCGCGAATCTAGGCTTTTTCAAATGAGGATAAAATTGACCCTTGCCATTCGTTAAACCGGTACTTCTAAAACCAAATAATTTGTATATAATGAATACACTAAAGGCGGGTAACGAATCGCAATAAATGCCTTTCATTTTCTTTGATGAAGGAAACTACCCTATTGTGCTTTTATATTTCGGGGGGGTCCGGACCCCCCGGAAACTCCCTCCCCCCTGGCTACGCCACCCTGCTGTATGTTTGTACGTGTTGGTTTCTCCCACGGAGTTTATCCGTGAGACAGGGAGCAGCGACTGGGAGCACACGCGCACCGCAGCAAGTGTGAGACGGCCACACACAAAGCCCGCCTCCCGGCGAGAGCGCCTCACGGCCATCAGCATCCATTTCCTCTCAATCCCACGCAATGGACCTCTGCCATTTATTTCGCCACTCCCTCCTCTCTCTCTCGCTGCTATCATCTTATTGCCCGCCCACGCCCACTCTCGCAATAGCAAACAGGCAGAGGAGGAAGCTAGCGAAACGAGACAGATCATAGGCGCACGATTCCCAGAATCTATGGCCAACTTCGTAAACTGAGGCGCTCGCTGTGGCTCCAGTAGGCCCCGGAAACTACAAATCACTGCATATTTTCTCTGCTGGTCCGTTTCCGGTTATGTTTCCTTCGAGTAGAAGTGTTCGAAGGCATCGAGGTCGAATATAATCATCTGTAATTAGATTTGATGCTCAAGCGTATATTTAGGGGAGTATATATATGATGACCCGTGTACTACCCAGTTTGGCGCTTCGATAGACGTGTGGCGAAATGCCTTCGGACACTAAGCTGCTAATCTGTGCTAAAATTTGATAAAGTTAGCTGTGCATTTTTTATGATTTTGAATGCTTGATTTCGCTCTAGAATTAATTAAAGGATTTCGTTGCTCGTGAATGAACGAATTGGAGGATCGGGTTGGTGTGGTTGCTGGAGTGTTGGCATCCCCCGGTGAGGTTGGGTTCCAATCCCGGCGGTGGCAGAGAAATTTCAGGCACTGCCAGATCCCTGCTTAAATGATGTGTTAGGGATATTTCCAGTGCAACACTCCGGCCGTCGAATGGGACGTTAAGCCGTGGTACTTAGGCGACTTTTGTTAAGAAGGCCGAAACCGGGTTTCTCTCCACCCTTCCTTACCTACCCTTCCCTCATGGCGCAAATGAACTCTACTGTCGGTCGCCTCCTCCAAATACTATACCATTAAAAGAATTCTTGTATCAATCAAATTGATAAAATGTCTATCTTATTTTTTCGTTTGTCACACCTGGAGACATTGTGCGATTATAAGGTAATGTTCTCTTTGTCACACTGAAATACTTATGCTCTTAATAATTTGAAATATTCAAGCTCGCACATGGCCATCAAAATATCAAGCGATTTCCAGCCTCTTCATTAAAAAGCAATGCAGTCGCAAGCGAATCTCTCCGCTTTCCTTTGTATTTTGTTTGGTTCGCGGAGAAAATATTTTAAAATTAATGAATAAATTAAGGTCTCGTGTGAAGAAAAATATCTGGGAGATACTTAAACAGTTATTCGGGGGAATCAATTTGGCTGGACTGATGATAAAGTGATGGCCTATTTCTCACACATAAGTAATTGTTAACTATAGTCACTTTGGCAGGTATCCGCACATTTTTAAACATAGGTATTAATCTTCATTATTATACATGGGGAGGTCCTTGCAATTCAAGTCTTATTATAAGTAAAATAAAAATCAATAGTGAAAACTTTGTCAAGTGCGCAATTAATGCACATGTAATAATCGTTAAATTCGACATAAATCTGAAAAGAATGATACATTTTCAAAGATAAAGTATCTCTCCTTTTGAGTTTGTATACGTTCAAGTACAAACGAAATGTTTGCGGTGAGTACCCAAGAACACAACTACGAGTGAGAGAGACTTCGAATGAAGGTAGTCGTTTCAGGTTTAATTTGATGGAATAAGATGATTAAATAATAACGAAGCTGAGGATTTCCACAAATATTAATTTAACACGACCGGAATATGATGTAGTACATCGAAAACTGTCGTAATAAATTTATTTTTGTGGAAAATTGGCTGCTTTATTATTATTTGAAATAATTCCTTGGGTGGCACAAAGGGCGCCACAAACTAAGTAAAAAAAAAAAGTTGAAAGAGACTGTGCATAATGTAGGTTATACCTACTTTAACCACCGGAGTAGTAGCCCAACCTATATATCCGCATGGTTAGTTCAACACCTCTTTGCCTATAATTATCTTAATGTTACTATCCTTTAGTGCAATTCCTTCAAATAATTTTTCCTAGACATCCCAAAAAATTGAGAATTATGAAAGTAATTCCGGTGTGAACTAAATTTCTCTCTATGCCATTTCAGCTGGAAACTCACTTAATTTTATTTTTTTATATTCTTAATTTTGTTAAAAAGATTTTACACTTTCTCGATGAACAATATATGTAAACTTTTTTCGGGATTTCATTCTCATTTTATATAGGTAGTTTGGGTGGCATCGTTGGAACAAAAAGTAATTTAGAATTTCCTGTTTAGGCCACCTTTGGGCTATATCGACAAGTGGCCCAGAATTCTTGGAAATAGATTTCTTATCTGTTCGCCAATTTATAACATATTTTCAGATGACTTTTTTGGCAATATTTGTGGCATATGGTTTCACTTCGTAGATTCTTTGAAAACCTAAGTCCCTATAGATGAACTTTTTCACCGTAAATTGCCAAGAATAGAGGAGGATGCAGAGGAAACAGTTTTTTTTTAAACTTCCGGGGCGCCAAATTCCTAGTCACAAGCTGGTATTAATTGGTTTCCGGAGAAGTCACCGATTCTAGGAATCTCATCCAAATTTGAGCAGCGATTTTTCTATCCTATAATCTGTAGAATGAAAATTCAAACTTGGTTTGAGGGGAGGATGATATTCATCGAAAAAAGTATCTTCGATCATTCATTCTGCCGGAGGATCTCGCGCAAAGTTTTCCGTTCAGTGTGCTGTGGTGATTGGTGTTCTTTGTCTATTTCTAAGACATCCTTGATCATAATAACAATATCTCGGGCTGTATTTCATAGGCTACGTGCTAGGCTTAGATGGTTTGAACTATTAAGAGCATATTTCTCTCAGAACATAGAACATCATGACAAAACTACACTATATTTCCAGGACCGACAGAAACAATAAAATAGAAGATATTTTGACGAATGGATGCTTATTTCCAGCAGTTCTAGGTGCTTCGCGAAGAACACGCGCTTGTGATTTTTGAAAGACACCGATTATGTGTAAACAAGAGATTACGTAAAACGACAGAAGCAAGCTATAAACAGAATATATCTATAAGCGGTTATCAGTTATGGTTTATCATCAGTTATTTATATTTATATGACTAATTTTTGTGTAGATATGATGTGGTTTTTATCTAAAATATACACTAACAACCTCCGCGGCACGTACTTAAGTTTCATTAACATAAACAATATGCATCAATTCCGGATTTATTGCCCAAAAACGTTATACTCTACGTCTGTATCCTCGACCGATTATATAGAGCTGATTTATGACGTATTTCCATAGATTTTTGCTGATGAGATTTTTTGGAAAACATGCAATAATAAACAGTGGCGGATGAATGGGGGGCTAACAGGGATGTGGCGTATCGGAGTAACGTATCTGCGCATAGTTCATGAAAAGAGGACTCGGATATGCAGGAGAATTTCATCTCTTGTGCGTTTCGTATCAATATTTTTCATTTTAAATGTTCTATGGTCGCCGAAAAAAGTTTAAATACCGTGGCGCGTCGTCCGTATTTTATATATTATCCGAGTCGAAAAGCCCTATGCATGAAGTCCTGTCGTCGTGTCGCGTATTTATTTGGCTTTGTTTTTCTTGTCACTTTCCTGATGCCAGCTGATATGGAGTTAGCAATGTATAATACCTATGCAGAACTAAATGAAATAAATCAGGAAATTCAGACAATCCTTTGCTCAGCATAATGAGCCAACGGTGCAAATCGGAGTTGCTCATTCATTCTCGGATATTGTTCAAGGGGCTCTTCACATTGGGATTATTTATACAAAGTGAGTAACGTAAAATGTTTAATATGGAACTATTACTAACTCAGCAGTAATGAAGCGCTGTCTGGTGTTTTACTGATATATTTGAGTGGTAGCAAAATGAGTTTAAAAAATGAAAAATTTCAGTAACTGAAAATAATAAAGTACCTTTAGTGAACAAGTCTCCTACCACGTAAAAGTATCAAATCTCGCCTCCTGGCGGCGACCTAAATTTCGACAAGGATTCACTTGTGCCAGAATATCACATAGTTTATAACCTACATCTACACATCTACATCTACATAATACCCTGCGAGCCACCTCTAGGGTGTTTGGCAGGGGGTGATCAATCACCAGCATGCAGCATGCATTTGGACTCCCATATGCACACCACACCGTCTAAAAAACGTCCCGTATACTAACAAACTATACTACTATATTCTGTTAGAAATAATAATTGAATTAATAAACATGCATTAATTTTTACATATGTTAGTAGGCTACACTACAAGTCATGCAATCTACTTACGAGTTCTATTGCTGCCGTTATAATCTCTTATTGATCGTGGAAAAAATGACATTCGGAATCTGTCTGTTCTACAATCTATCTCTCTTATTTTATTCATATGATCTGATCTTCCGTAGTATGTTGGCGTCCGTAAGATATGGTTAACTTCGTCAGAAAAGACACTGCTCTTGAATTTATCTAAAAGGTTTAGTCTATTTTTCAATCTACGGTCCGACAGAGATTCCCATCTGAGTTTATCTAAGAGGTCAGTTACACTAGCAAGACTATCGTAACGACCTTTCACATACCTGGCAGCTCTTCTTTGCACGCGTTCTAACTCTGTTATTAAGCCTTTTTCATGAGGGTCCCAAACACTGGCAGCGTATTCCAAATGTGGTCTAACGAGGGAAAAGTAGCTAATTTCTCTCACTTTGTCGTCGCACTTTCCTAATATTCTTTTAACAAAACCCATTTTACGATTAGCTTGACCGGTTATTTCTCGAATATGTTTATTCCACGATAGATCATTATTGAGTCTAACTCCTAGATATTTCACAGATTCAACAGTCTCTAATTGGGTACCCTGAATTATATAGCTACGTTGTAGGGAGTTGTTCTTCTTCCAGAAATTCATTACGACGCATTTTTTCAAATTTAATTCTAACTGCCAAGCATCGCACCAAGCTTGGATAGCAGCGAGGTCATTCGTAAGAATGACCTCGCTGAGAATTCTAACGAATGAGAATGAGAAAATAAGAATTCTAACGAATTCGTTAGAATTCGTTAGAATAATCCGGATTGGATTCACAGTGAAAGGCCTGTTACGTTACTTGGTCGTGATGATTATTATATTTGGTGTTCTATAAGTTCAATACTTTGTACAGGGAATGTTTTGTATTGTTTGTAATTCATTAATGTAGAAAATAACCGGTTTTTATTGAAATGGGAAAAGTTTATTGAGCTAAATTTTGGACGATTATTCATGTGACTATAAGTGTACATATGGGCTATCTTCTTCCACACTAAGCAACTTAACGAATGATAGCACAAAAACATCATGCATGGATAAATAGATGCTTGAAACTTAGTTATATTTTCTTCCCGGTCATAAGGTCTGGCAAATTTGCAATAATCTCGAAAACTTTTCTTACTAAACTTAAAATTATCGGCGATCAACAGTTGCGGAAAACATTCTGTTGGTTCTCATCCTCGCTACAATGGCGTAGATATTTCTAGGAATAATGAGAATTTATGTATATTTCATTAAATTTAAACCTAATGTATTTTCTGAGACATACTAAACTGAGCAGCTAAAATTTTTAAAACTCACATTTGGCACATATATGTTTCATGTTAAAATAATATTGGAATGGTTTTTTTGGCGGAGAAAACAAAATAAGGTCGAGGTTATTTCAGATTTGCTAGACTCCATGTCCTATGGAATTTATAAATGTATTAATATATACATCACAACAATAAATTATCACAATCATCGTCATGGCTAAAGTATACTTGGAAAGATTTGATATTCCTCCCAACTCAATTAAAAAATCAATGAATATTTTATGCTAAATTTCTGTATTTTGATTATATCATTTGATGTATGTATCTCACACGGTTAAAAAATGACGATAAATACAATATGTAGGCGAGACAAGGGGAGGAAGTTGGGTAAACAGGGGAGAGGAAGGAAGAGAATAGGATTTTTAAATGGAATGAAAGGGAGTAGGCCTTATTGTGTACTGAAGAGGGGAATCAATGGAGGGAGGGGATACTCTGCCAGTTTACTTCGTGATTTACTCTATGCAACCCTACCTTAATGGGTTGAATTCTTCAATAATAAATAATGAAAGATGATAGTTTTCGTGATGAGTTGTTATGACAATAAGTTTGGCGTTTCCAATTCGTTAGGTGAGTTAGAATAGGGATCTTTGTAGGAACGTAGATCGAAGTATTGGCTAAATTTACTTGGTAAATTCGGGGAAGATATTTTCTCAGACGACGTGAGGCATATCATTCGTTCACCGTCGCACTATAGTAGACATGAAAAAATGAAGGCAATTAATTGACTGCGAAACAGGGGGATTTAAAATTCTATTCATTTCTCGCACTATTAAGGATATAGCAACGGTGTTTCGACCAATAGAATGAATGCCATCAATCGCTAGGTTGACTCATGGCATGCTTTTTTCCATTATTTTTATCTTGCATGGGTTTTCTATGTGAGTTACTGATTGTTGACAAGTTTTGACTTTTCATTAATGTGCACGTCTTTTTTGTTATTATGCGTAATATTTCATGATAGTGTGGTGTGTATGTGGCGGTCCTCTTGCATGCTGCATGTTAGAGATTGCTCACCCGCTGCCATGGGCGAACCCAGCTAGGGGCAGGAGGTGGCCCCCTTAGGGCCAGTTTCACCAACGAGGATAATTGAATTAACTCGGATAATATTCTCAAAAACCGAGATATTACAACAATCGCGTTTCACCAGATGCATTAACTCGGTTTTGGGCTGTTATCTCGGTTTATACTTTTACTGACGATATTCCGCAGTTCAAAGCTTATTATCCGAGTTAATCTGAGGGCAGATGGCATGGCGCGCATGCAGCTTCATCAGCTCTCGGAAAATACAAATGACAGCGATGAAGAATATCGACATTCTATTCGGAGACCACGTTCATTATGGATAAATGAGCGTGCAGATTATTTTAATATATATGGTGAAGTACATTTATTTACTCATCCCAAAATGGCATATGAAACTGCAAAGGCAGTTCTCGCTCTCATTGAAGAAGACGAATTTTACTAACAAGGGGAAGCGGAGGTTTCCAATGCCGTATATTTTATAGCATTCGGAATGGCGAACACATCTATAAACTGGTAGTGGTTCTAATGAATGAGCCTTAGTTTGGCTGTAATAAATTAATTTTCATGCGGTACTTTTAACAAGCCTTATTTAATAATGATATATAATGCTAAAATAGCGCGTTATCCCATATCTCGGGTAGTTGGTGTAGTGGTACCGTCGTTGACTCTCACCCAGGATACCAGGGTACGAGCCTTCGCCGAAGCAAACTTTTTTTCGTCTTCGTTTTGATCATACGGCGACAAGTACATGAATAATTTTAATTGTAGCAAGCATAGACATGAGGAAAAATTTTTATCATCATAATGGGGTACGTGATCTCCCCTTGTCAAAGAAATTTCACGTTTCTTTCTCTTAAACTTGAGCTTTCCCATGCCTATGCTCCTCTTGAGCCAAGAATTCCGACAACTCTTGCCAAAATATGTTCGTAGTCATAAATGTCATAAGCCTTTCTTTGAATTTTCTTGCATATATATACAAAAACCTTTTATCTCTGTCCTCTTCCTGAATTAATACCTATGTAACAGCATCGTTATCTTCGAAATCGCAATTTTACCAATGTGAGACGTAATTAATTATTGTAGCACAAAATAACCAAGAACTGTGTTTGTTTAAATGTGGGAGTCTCGGTAAATTAAAAAATTTCATTTTTAAATAACGATGCATTAAACAAAGGTGCTTACAAGTTTTTTTACCGCAATATTCTCGCATTCCTTGATATTGCCAAATGCGGTTCCCCTATTTGTTTTTTATTTTTATTTTTTACTACCCGTGCGTGGTATTCGGTAAGGCAAATTAAAAAATCCTTGCACGAAAACTTAATATTTGAGCTTTTCGAACTCTCATTGTCTATATTAATACTGTTGCTGTTCATTTTATCACTCTGTACTTGATTGTACACTTACAGCAAAAATCGCAGAAGTCTTCAAGGAAAATCAGGACCGGGTTGAAACGAATGTTTTCAACAACTTTTCTTTAAACCCACGAAAATTGATATTAGTGTAAGACATGTAACTAAAATAATTTTATAAACTAATGAAGTGCTGTTACAATTTTCTCGTGGTGTTCCTTTAATTCACCTTTTCCATGCTAAAATGTTATAAGTTGAACAACCATGGCTTGCCCCCCCCCCCCCCTAGTTTTGATCGTGCGTACCCTCTTGTCCCGTGCCAAAAAAACCCTGGAGTTTGCTTGCACGGTATAAGTTAGATGTAGATGAGGCATGATCCTCGTTGTGAGCTCAAGGCAGCGTTTGGAGAAGCTAAATGGCCACGGATGAGACACCAAAAGCCCCGGGACTAAATCAATGAACTAACCAAGCTGTTCGGAAATAGAGACGCCAACAGTCAGGGCGACCACCCGTCACTTGACCGTGGTGCGTTTCAAAGTTGTCTATTATACTACCTCCTTCTTCCTTCCTTCCTCCGTCCTGCTTCTAACTTCCTCTTGACCCATTATAGTGCCACACTTTGGGAAAAGTGGCTTCGCTTACGGCCCGCAATAAACTTCAAGTCCTTTGTCGTACGTCTCTAGGGGTCTTTCCTTCGTTTTGGTACTCAACGAACAGCCACCCAAGGGGTTTCAAACTGAATAGAGGAATAGTGAAGGACTGAAACTTTCTTGACCAATGACACCGACATAGAGTGATGTCCGAAACTTCTTTCGCCTCTCCTCTCTTCCAGCATTTCTGAACGGTTCTCCAGAGAAGAGGATGTCAATGGAATTGAAGCCTCATCCAGTGCAATATTCTCCTTCGAGGGGAACACACTTTGGAGGCAATACCTACGTCAAGTTCTCATGCAACAGTAGCTCTGCTGGTCCCAGAAATACATCTGTATAATACCCTACGAGCCATCTCTAGGGTGTTTAGCGGGGAAGCCTATCACCAGCATGTGGCATCCCCACATGCACACCAAAATCATCATGCATACATCATAAAAATATTACGCATAATAAATAAATATGTGCACATTCGTGCAAAGTCAAAACTTTAAAAAAATATGTAATTCCTATAGAAAATCCATGCAGTGTTAAAACAATGGAAAAATAAAAACATCCAATTAGTGGTCCTAGGGGATGACGTCATTAATTTTAATAATCGAGCCACCCAGTGGGGCCAAACCCCACTTTAAGTGGACAAAAGTCCAAAAATGAAAGTTTGAAATGGGTTTTTTTAAATATTAGGTTGGGTAATAGGATGTTTGAACTGCATAACAGTGTATTTCACGGGTTGGTATGTGTGCACCTTCGCGTAGAAATAAGTGTCCAAGTGAGAGAAAAGCTAAGCACTGGTCTCGGAGTCGCAGACGCCTAAATGGACGGTTGATTTTAAACTATGATTACAGTACACTGGTCCCTTTGATTTTATTTTTTTAACTTTCAATCAATTAGAATAAGTATTGAAAATATAAATTTGCTTTTACTATTTATATTTTGGAGAAAATAGCCCAGGAGAAATTAATTATCATGAATGGAACGCCGTTGATTTTTCACGCTGAAATGTTTTATTTAATTTGAGAAAAGTTATATAATCGGACGGAATCGTAACGTGATTTTCAGATATATTATTAATTGAAGAATGAGCTAAATAATTTAAAAGAAATCATCTGCCACGAGTTGCAAAAAGAGTTTTATGATAAAAGATTAGCTATGCATGACAAGCCGAAAGGGAATCCATCCGGCCGTAATGGCCGCATAGCAACGGGTAAACTATAATATAAACAGTGTCCATTAAGATATTATTATTTTTTAATAACTGAAATTTGCATGCATTATATATGTTGTCTACTCATAGATACAAGCGGTGAAGTTTTCTACACAAGAGCTGAGATTTTTGAAATGTAGAGAGGCCATTCCCGAGGCTCCCACCCTGTCGTGAATGAAGTGCTCGAAAAGGTTATTTCCGTTCAACTGAGGTGTACTTATTCGATTCCGGAATGCCAATTTAGTACTTTTTCACTCTCTACGCGCAATAAACCATATTCCATTTCATTTTATTTTGAAAGTTAAAACTACCTCTTCAATGCAGTATTTTCTTTCTTTGTGTATTGGAAAATGGTACTTGCAGACTTAAGAGCAAATCTTTATTTTTATATTAAGCATGAAAGTTTTTTCAAAGATATTGCTAAAATAATTCTGCAAATTTTATATCAGATTTTTTTCTGACCGCTAGGATTATTAACGTTAACTTTTTTTTTAGTATTTCAAATTTTTAAATATAATCTATTTTTTCAACTATTCAAGTTACTTTTCAAATTCTAAAAGAAATAAAATTGAAAAAAATAAATAAAAACTAAAAAAAATAAAAAAAATCGAAAATATTGAAAACTTAATATTGGATTTCAATAAAGCGGTCTCCAAAACACATATATAAATATTTTAGTGTTGTTAGTAAAAGTTTTTGACTTTTGTCCGTCTAAAGTGGGGTTTGGCCCCACTGCGCACCGTTGCTGTCCTTAGTAGTATGAGGAAAGTAATAATACCCGATAAAGGAATAGTAGTAGCTCACAATGAAAGAATCCGTATGCTCATACTCTGTAATTAAACTCGAATGCGAGGCCGCACTGCAGGTGGGTAGCCTCTGCCACTAGGTTAAGGCTTAAATTGAACCCCGACAATTGCAAGGAGACAATATGGACTGGTGACGACGCATTTTATACATTTCTCTAGGAATCTGAGTCGATTTCCGCTCTTGATGGCGGATTACAGTGTAATGAGCAAAATTAAAATACATTACCATGGAAATATTGTTTCACCAATCGGCCAGGAGAAAAATAATACTATGTATTTAATTTTGGCTAGCTCATTAATAATTATTCCACTTAATGAAGATGGTAGTAGGTATATCCATACAAATGATGCTATTGATTAATGACGGCATATTTTATTTGGAGGTGAGTCTACTAGTGGGAAAGGAAAAGATACAGCAAATACATATTTTGCAACAGTTTTTATGATAACATCTCAATCTCTAATTCAAGCTTTTTTATTTCTAATTCTTATCTTCTTCTCCTCAATGAAAATATGCCATCTTCTCTCCTTTTTCATAAAATATACGCTTTAATAAGAATTTCTCTTTGAAGATCAACCGGTTGTTTTCGGAGAGCACTCCATGGCGTCAGAGATTTGCCCTTGGCCCAGTGTGTGCCTTCGATAGTGGGCAGTGAGGAAAGGCTTATCATTTCCCTGTTTTCTTCTACAAAAATAAGATATCTCATTATTTTAAATAAAAAAATATATTAGTATTAAGAAGATAACTTGTACATGTTAAACAAAACTCTCCTTTAGTGAACATTTGATGGAATTAATTAACAGACGCGTCAAACTAATCCTTAAAAACTCGCATTCATGAATAGGCACGAACATGTCGATACATATAAATATGAGTCGTTCAATATCATTTGAAAGACATTTTATTTATCTCAGTTAGAAATGAATAATTCCCAAATGATTGCCTGTATTAGATTTTCTCTTCTCACGTACAAGTTCTTTTTTGATATCGTGGTATCGTTTTTATTATCCCTTGCCTAAGCATTTAGGGTCCTCTATCACCGCTACTTTTTAACGTATACGCAGAGGAGATGGTAAGAGAAGCGTGGGACGAGTTGGAAACTGGAGTGAAAGTGGGAGGAATGATGTTGAAATCGGTAAGGTTAGCGGATGATCAGGCATTGATTAGCCAGTCAGCTTGGGGACTGCAGGCTCTAGTTGATGCGTTAGACGAGCGGTGCTAGGAGTATGGGATGAGGATTAATCACAAGAAGGCTAAAGTAATGCGGTTTTGTAAAGTATCACGAGCGAGGAATGTGAGACTCAAGATAAAAGTAGGTGGGGAAAAACTTGAGCAGGTAGAGCAATTCAACTATTTGGGTAGCACATTAGAGGAAAACGGACACAGTAGCAAGGACATCAGGAAGCGAATTGCACTAGCAAAGGAGGCGTTCATGAACAGGAAGGAGCTTCTGAGAGAATCGTTATGTAAGAGTTTAAAGAAAAGGCTAGTGAAGAGTTTGATCTGGAGTGTAGCTCTCTACGGTGCGTAAACGTGGAAACTGAGGAAAGAAGACGAGAGAAGATTGGAGACATTCGAGATGTGGGTATGGAGAAGAATGAAGAGGGTGAAATGCACGGAGAGGAAAAGGAACGACGAAGTGCTGGACATGGTGGGTGATGAGAGGCAGCTTTTAAATGAGATACGAAGGAGACAGAAAGTATGGATGGAGGGAATAGGTACTTAGCGGGGAGGTGATGTTGAAAATGATGTTAGAGGGTAGAATGTTAGGGAAACAAGGGATGGGAAGGAAAAGAATATTATTTTTAGATAGATTGAAAGGGAGTAGGCCTTACAGTGAATTGCAGAAGGCAGTGCTGGAAGGAAAGGGAGGCTCCCACATCACTTCTTTATTACTCCATGGAAACCTACCTTAATCGGTAGAATGCGATAATGAATAAAGCATTTAGGTCCGCGGAGATCCGAAGTACCTGTTTTTGGCACTGAAAGCAATGAATTAAATATTTGGTTGCCGAAGCATTGTATTTTGCTCATAGATTCAATTGAATGTGGGAATATTTAAGGGATAGGATTCACAATTTGGAACTTAAAAGTAAAATGAATAGCATGATGTACCTATAGTTATATTGATATGAATGGATTTTTATATTCACTCAAAACAAAACTATAGATTAAACAAAGTATAAACCAAGAGTGATATAATACTTCAAATATACATATACCAATATTAAAAATCATGTACTGATGAATGAAATTGCAATTTTGCCATTTGTAGGAGAGCCAATAATTGAGATGACTGGAAAACGATTTAATGCCATCATAAATAGCTCTCAAAGAAGTGGAGGAACGACTCACCAGTAAGCTGTAGAAAAGTCCGTATCGGTCCAAAAACTACTCCAATTACATGGCTTCAAGAAGCAATGTGTTAAGTAGGTTTTATATGGGAAATAATAGCCAATTTGTAAACGATTTCTGAGCAGCATGTCTTTTAAAAATACAAGATGCTCCTAAATGAATGTCCAAATATTGAAAAATCGTGGCTGCCCATAATTTTACATCTTTTCATCAAGTATTTCTCTATTTAAAAGACGAAATGCATTAGTTTTAGGCACTATAAACCATTCCACTAATATTGAATACTGAAGGACTGTGGATCAGCCTATAAAAAAGGTAACTTATGAGCAAACGTGGAAGGACTGAGTGAGGAGACTTTAAAGATAATATTATAATTTAGGAAAATCACCTTGCTACTTTTTCAGTTGTTAACAAACGAAAGCTGTCATTGAAGTCATGTCACTTCAATTACATGATAATTGCTCCACGGTCGGCTCAAATAGCGGCGGAAACCTTTGGCATAAAAATTTTAGGAATTCATTAATTTAGTTATTTAAGCATTTACACACGTACAGCATTTATGAAAATTTACAATGACGCAGTAACAAACATGAAATTTAAACGTAAAAAATAAAAAAAAGAGTATAGGTAAAAAAGTAAAGAACAAAAGTATAAGACACTTGGAAAGGGAGGTAGAGAGGGAGGTTTATTTATTAGCCGGGGAATTGGACATGGCGAGATTGACAATTGAGTTTAAGGGCAGAAAAAACGGATCAATATTATCTGGCAATGCATTGAGCAAGGATTAATACACTGTTTATACCCTCATTTTCATTTTAAACTCTCAAGGATGTCTTTCAAAATGGCAAAACTTTATCAAGTGGTAAGATTCCGGTTGTTTGGGTCGCCGGATATTGGGGTCAGCCGCTTTTTTTAGATCAATCTTAAAGAACAGACCCCAGCTGAGGAGTTACCTCGAGTTGAGTGAATTGGGATAAAATGCCGCAATTAACGGGAAACCAATCGGTGGAATTTTTGCAATTCTTACGTTAAGATATGCAATTTTTTAACGCTATAAATAAATACATTAGCATTTTCTCACTCCATTACCCTAATCAAGAGTTGTAAATTCTCTTTTATTGTCTCTTACCATTGCTTAACTTTTAAACGTGCGTTTCCAAACGTGGCCACGCGTTGAGGCAACGTAATGCTAAGATAGTAAATTAGGTACCTACTATTGAAAATTTACGGTAAAACCACCAGTAACAGAGTGCCGCACGTCTATATACCTACATTTTACTCACGGAGTTCTCAGAATCGGAAGGTTACCAGTGATTATTGCTTCGCGGCCGCTGAAAGGTGAACTGGAGTGCAATTCAGTAGAAATGATTAACCATACCATAATGCTGGATGAGTTTTTTCACGCATACATTGATTTCCACTGAGAAAATTTATAACGGAAAAGGGTTACAATAAAATATCTTATCAGCAAGAGTGAAGTTTACAAACATTTGAAATCACGGTAATAATATTTATATTAATTATAATAATTCACTTTTCTTTTGTAATCCATAATAATGCTCGAGTACGATTGAGAACATAAGTGTGAAACATCATGCTATTCCAATATGAAGCATAACTAACTAAGGAGCTTCATATATACTTAATTTTACCGCAATCCTTTTCGTTTTGTAAATTACCAATTATGCAAGGAAAAAATGCCTTTGCCTACAGCGATAGTAAATGAGGAAAAACGCGTGGGGGTAAAAAAAAATGTGCATTCATTTTAGTCTTCTTTCAGGATTTCAGAAAGAAATAAGATTGAAGTATTTTTTCATAATGGGGGTTTTCCCTCAGATCCAAAATTTATAGTTATCAAATTTAATCAGTAGCTATGAGGTAAAGGAAGTTAAGACACGATAAAAAATAAATCTCCCATTTTAGAAATTTTTTTATGAGGAGGAATTTTTAGTAGCTGCCCATTATTTAATGAGTTGGTGACGTCATTAGAGTTTAGTTTCATTTAGTAGTTCATAGAGATACTTCCTTCGTGGGAATGAATCGCTCAACATGAGCTTAAACAAAAAAAAATAATCCACGCGGAGCTCTTGCACAAGGCCGAGGAGTAGCTGAATTTCAGTTTATCTTGGTGGATTCATATTCGCATACATCCACTGCATAATGACTTAACAGTATATAACAAGACCGATATGCGAGGTAATTACCCCCACGCCTATTGGTGCGACTTGCGGGGTAGTATGTGTTTTTTAGCAGTAGAAGCGATGAACCGCTTGGCATAACTTCAAGGATTCAGACTTCAAGACTTCAGGGCCATTTCATCTCAAATCAGGCAGAGGGGTGTCAGGTGACCATCACCGATTTCTCTGAAATTTATACATGTGAAAGCAGTATCCTTATGATGAATAAAGATGACTTTATCTCTGCTCAGAACTGAACCGTCATAAAGTTACCGCCCCTTGAACATTGCAGTGCAAGGCCTCAGAGTACAAAATGAAAAATCACATAAATGTTGATTACTAAGGAACCATGGCCCGTAAAGCAGTGGTTATTGTTTTATTTGGAAGAGAATTCATTTATGCACATTATGGCATAACTTTCAAGTCATTTGAAGCAATAATAAACAAATAGGACTTGTTTAAACAATAAAAATTTGTCATTTTTTAACAATTTATTACTAAAAAAGGCCACCTTTTATTTTCTTTAAAATTTCTCAGCGGGTAGTTTAAATGTTCTGCTTTCAATTAAAAAAATAAAAAAAGGTAGTATTTTTATACTTTTTGTTTTAAGGCATGTCAAAGTTAGGCATGTTTTCGACTCTTTTACACCAAGATTGCATACCTTCAAGGGGGGAAAAAATGCCGTTTCATTCTACTTAGCATTCATAATAGTGAAAAGTTCATATCTGAATGATTGGTTACATCTATTGACTGAAAGCAAGTTCAATCTTGTTTACTTCCATGGCATCCAATGTGTGCAAACACCCACTGCTACTGGCTGGAAACGGTGAATGAGTTGCAATTTGCACAGAGTATTTTTCAATGGCACTTCACATAAGTCTTTCTTCTACTTTGGGCCATGTGGAACATTTCGATGGATCATGTGGATGCATAAATGAGACACTAATGTTATTCTCTTCTAAAGACACTGCAGTGATTTTTGAAATTGACCAGGTTTTTCGGAAACACACAATGAAGTCATTCATGGTGAGATTTTGAGTACTGCATATCTGAATTTGTTAGTGTCACAGCCTATTTGATTGTGTGGATTACAGAGCGAGCGATAGTTGTCCCGTGTCTGTTAACTACCAGCAAGCATGAAACTGTTGATCCCATGTACAGGTGCACCTTTCACCTATTTATTTTTTTGTCTACATAGGGTGGTTTCCTATTATTGTTCATTGCCTAAATCGAAAGATTATTTCCTGCTTCGAATCGAAAGATTAATCGAAAGATTACTCCTGGAGTACATATATCTTGCTTTTAGATTTTTAAATGATGATATCTGTTTTTTGTGATTAAATGAAAAGTGAAAATTTCAAGCGTACGAAAACGCGACGGCTAAGAATGAATGCTGCGAAAAGCCCGTGTGACCTCTGGCTCCTTGCTGCCGAGCATGGCGGTAGCGTAGAGTTCCTTGCTAGCAGGTAGTGCTTGGTTTAAATAAGGATTACTAATACCCTATCAAGCAAAGAAAACTCTCTGACCAAAGGCAATTTTAAGAGGGGATTGTTAAGGGATGTTTCCCGGAGCCCTGTGCCTCATGTATGCATTGGTAATCTCAGATGATGTAAAACTCCTATCTACTCGTATAGCATCTAGGTCTCTGTGGCGTCATGTGGAGTGGCATCACATCGGCGCCAATCTATCCTTTTTCAAATGAGGTTGCAATTGACCATTAACGTTCGTCTAAACAGGGATTTCTAAAAATCAAATAATTTGTATATTATGAATACACTAAAGGTGGGTAACGAATCGCAATCAATGCCTTTCGTTTTCTTTGATGAAGGAAAATGAAAGGAATGAACCTTATTTGGTTAATTTAACATGTGTAAAATGCAAAAGTTTGATATTAGGCAAGGATATACTCACATGTTGTACAAAGGACTTGCTTGAATTTACTTGCCACAATTGAAATATCTCAGGTTTCAGTTTGTGTCATAATTTTTGACCAATTCTTGCAACTCTATCAGATTTTTCCCTATTCATGTCCTGTTGCATTGAACAACCACCAATGACTTTCTTCCTGTTTAAGACTTTTCTCCTAGTCAAATATCTGAAATGTTTTTTTAATTAGCGGCTGACTTTTCTAAAATAAATGCTTTATTTCTCCATATGATATCTTTTTACTCTATTGTTCTTGTATTTGATTCATCCTAAGAAAAGCATGTGCAGTGTCCTGTGAGAAATCATCTGAAGTGCCTGCATACCTTAGTTATTATATTCCACACAGGTTAATATTGATATCTGTACTTTTTGCCAGTCATACGGTTGTACTTAATCTGGAAGAATCACACCCCCAATTCTCGGAAAAGTCGAAATGAAGCACCACCTCCACACCAATTAGTGTTACCAACTTCTCTTTTTGAATAGTTTCCCTTTCTTTTTTCCAGATATGGTGATGATAAACACCTTTCTTGGTTCAATCCTTAACTTCAGCAATGAATTTGTCTGAATGAATGTTTTGTCTGAATGATTCTCAATGGCAGTGAACACATCTTGCTGATAAGGAGTTACACAAGAACAATCTTTATCATCATCCAAGTAAAATGAGAGCACAATGTTGATTGAGCACTATGAGGAAGAGGATGCCAGCAGTATACATCAGCATTGCCCCATATTCCGAGTTGTTTTTTAGCTCTGCATGATATGTCAATCGTATGTTTGGTTGAAACTGGAAAAGCAGCCATATTATGTTGTTTAGTTTAACTTGTGGAAAAGAATGATAAAATTTGAACATGGTCACTCATAGACATTTCACACTCGCTTCTTCAAAAGCTGCTGAGACATTATTTTACCATGAAGTACATATTTGACATTTTTCACTTTCATTAAGTAAGTAAATTCTTGCCTAATATGAAACTTGCATTTTACACATGTTAACAAGCTCAATTTAGACAAAAAATAATTAGGTGAAAGGTGCACCTGTACATGGGATCAACAGTTTCATGCTTGCTGGTAGTTAACAGACACGGGACAACTATCGCTCGCTCTGTAATCCACACAATCAAATAGGCTGTGACACTAACAAATTCAGATATGCAGTACTCAAAATCTCACCATGAATGACTTCATTGTGTGTTTCCGAAAAACCTGGTCAATTTCAAAAATCACTGCAGTGTCTTTAGAAGAGAATAACATTAGTGTCTCATTTATGCATCCACATGATCCATCGAAATGTTCCACATGGCCCAAAGTAGAAGAAAGACTTATGTGAAGTGCCATTGAAAAATACTCTGTGCAAATTGCAACTCATTCACCGTTTCCAGCCAGTAGCAGTGGGTGTTTGCACACATTGGATGCCATGGAAGTAAACAAGATTGAACTTGCTTTCAGTCAATAGATGTAACCAATCATTCAGATATGAACTTTTCACTATTATGAATGCTAAGTAGAATGAAACGGCATTTTTTCCCCCCTTGAAGGTATGCAATCTTGGTGTAAAAGAGTCGAAAACATGCCTAACTTTGACATGCCTTAAAACAAAAAGTATAAAAATACTACCTTTTTTTATTTTTTTAATTGAAAGCAGAACATTTAAACTACCCGCTGAGAAATTTTAAAGAAAATAAAAGGTGGCCTTTTTTAGTAATAAATTGTTAAAAAATGACAAATTTTTATTGTTTAAACAAGTCCTATTTGTTTATTATTGCTTCAAATGACTTGAAAGTTATGCCATAATGTGCATAAATGAATTCTCTTCCAAATAAAACAATAACCACTGCTTTACGGGCCATGGTTCCTTAGTAATCAACATTTATGTGATTTTTCATTTTGTACTCTGAGGCCTTGCACTGCAATGTTCAAGGGGCGGTAACTTTATGACGGTTCAGTTCTGAGCAGAGATAAAGTCATCTTTATTCATCATAAGGATACTGCTTTCACATGTATAAATTTCAGAGAAATCGGTGATGGTCACCTGACACCCCTCTGCCTGATTTGAGATGAAATCCCCCTTCAGTTAATGCGCGAAAGATTCAAGACTGGTGATTTTTGTCGCGAGCAGCTCGAGAAGCAGGCGACGATTGGAGAAAAAATTGTTTTCAAACTCTATCGTAATCAATAATAATAAAAAATATCGAACGAGCCGATCGATCGTAATTTTACAAATACATAACAGAAAAATGCATTTTCGTCTTCAAATGATCTTCATTTTTACATTTTTAAGTCAATGGACGCATATTTACGGAATGTGTTGGATAAGCGGAACAGCTGATTAATTGGGGAAAAGTATACTCGACCAGCTGTGACTCAATTTACTGGAATTTACTATAGTCGCATACACGTGAAATATTTTTTAAGGAACGGGGGAACGCGAATTCTTTGTGATGTATTTTTGGATAAAGGTCCTTTGTGTTTGGATAGGGTTATATGAACGGTCTAAGGAAAAACGGTAGAAAGAGCTGTAGAAGAAATTTTCAATTCAATTCAATAAATAGTTTATTTCCAATGCTGCCAGTGTGCAATGGATATTTACATATAGAATTACGTAGAGTATGAGATGCATGCAGCATGAACCCTTTTTAGGAAATTTCCTCTTCAGGACTGGTCAGCGATATTTCAAGTTAACATTTTTTGTGAGCATGTAACAGCAATTGTAATACATATTTCTCAGGAATTCTTTTCCTCCGGAATGGCTATTGGTCAGAGTCGTGAGGGGAACCGGCAAAACCCCACGTTCACTGTCGCGCAATAGATAATGATGAATGAATATTGATGTTGCGGAAGAAGTCAATTAATCTCTCGATGGTGTTATCCTGGCGTCCTTTGATCTGCTGGTGTGAAGGTCAGGAAACTTATAGATCGGAATTATATATAATATCCCAGTCAGTAGTCAATTGTGGTAATACATTTGTAATACAATCGTATTAAAAAGTTTTTCAAAACGGAGTGTGTTGTATTACTATCGTATTACATTTGTAATACAGTGTCAAATGTCCTCGAAAACAATTACATTACGATTTCAATACAAAGCTGAATTGAAATGTATTTCAAATTGTATTTATTTCGTAATATAACTGTGTTAAAGTTGCAAATACAAGACTCATCGGGTGTTATCTCCAGTGCAATAGTCAACAGTTACTCGTTAATGGGCAATTATCAACTGTATTGTACTTGGTTATTAATTTTAATTTTTAATTGGAATTAACATCGTTAAGCTATTAATATTTCCATTCAGTACCGCGAACTAAACCGCAGGGTAATTGCCTCTCGAATCGTGTCTTGGCTTGGTATAAAACATGTGCACGCATCAATGCGTCGAGTGCAGGCATCAATGAAACTTTCATGAAGTTACTTCACGATTTCCTCTCGGTGTAGAGAGTCCGGATAGCCGCCGATCGCACTTTTTATTTCTCTCGAGTCAGATCTCAGAAGAAATAAAAATATTTGAACTAAAGTAAGCGCTAACTTCTACTTACGCATGGACAAGAACTTGCTGATCTAACTCATGGCAAAAGTGGCGCAGTGCTTCGTTGAAAACGTAAGTACGATCGTATTTCCCTTGTTTTACAAAGGCAATACATGGGGAATACAATGGTTTTAAAAATTGTATTTTGCTCGTATTTTTGCTCTGGATTACAATCGTATTACAATTGATTTATTTGGAGGTTTTGGATTACAACGGCAATACAATTGTTTTACAAACATTAGTACAAATTGTAACTGTACAAGAGATTTACAATTTGTACACAAGCGATTGTGCTGTCTGGGATGATACAGAATTTCACTAGAACTTGTCAACGAGCATTATACGGGCGAGTTAGTTTAATATTCGAATTTACAATATAGACGAAAGAGCAAACTCTTCTGAGGATGAGCAGAAGCTGTTGGCAACCATATATAGGTATCCTCATTAGGATGTTATGAAAGGGGGGAAGGGGAGGAAGAGAAAGAAGGAAAGAATTAAGGGGGTATTGGGACTAGAATATCTTTCTGGGAATCCGTTAAGACGCAGTGGGTAACAGGTGCATTGTTTGGGGGCGGGTGGCTTGGGGGAAGCTGCCATTGGTTGGCAGAAGATGGCAGTGTCCATTGAAGACCCTTGCGCTGTGTAACAAGGGTGTCCAAGGGCTTCACTCCTATCCCTGTACGTGTGTTTGTATGTGTGGGTGTGGGGAAATGGTGTGTTGCCGGGAGAGGGGTGGTTTTCTGGAGAAAAAAAACGCACCCTGGGAGGGACCGAGGTCGTGGGGAACAAAAAGGGATAATCGTCCCGAAAGGGCTTTTCCCTTCGGCAGAGGGTGGGGCTCAGGGGTGTCTGGGCTCGCCTAGCTGGCGCCACTCGGCCAGCGCTGAATAGGAAAGGCATTGCAGCCTTGAATGGTGTTTCCCAGCGAGGGGTTCCTTAGGAGGCCGTGGGTAGGAACGCTTGGGATTGGAGGGTTCTTCTTGCCTTTCACGGAACCAGCCCTCAGGGGGATGGTCTCCCCTCCCCTTCACCGCATACCCTGACTCCTTCGAATTCTTCTTCATCCCCCAAACCAAAACTTAGTGCCTCTCCCTCGAATTCCTTCCTGCCTCAATGTTTTCATCGTTATCCCGTCGACGCTGTTTGGTAGTTTTTCCACTCGCATGCGACCGTTTATACATAGCTACGTTAGAAGTTCGTGGCCCTCCGATGTGTTCTGTTTGCTGGTACATCTACATAATAATATTGGTCACTCCCTTCCAAACACCAAAGAGGTGGGTCGCAGGGTGTAATGTGGATGTAAATATAATATTCTCTGATCGTGTGGTGTGCATGTGGCGGTTCTCTCGCATGCTGCGCATGTTAGTGATTGTTAATCATCTGCCAATCATCACAGAGGTTCAACTGATTCAGGCCTTATATGACAATTGAAAAAAACTTTATGTATATCCACAGTTTTTAATAAAATCAATTAATCAGTTACAGGTAGTATATGGTAGTATAATTCGTTAGTATGCGTGACGTTTTTTGGACAGTGTGGTGTGCATGTGGGAGCCAAATAGGATGCTGGTGATTGATCACCCCCTGCCAAACACCCTAGAGGTGGCTCGCAGGGTATTATGCAGATGTAGAAGTAGATATACAGGTCTGTACCAGATGATGGCGAAGCTGATTCGCTGAAACGCATAGTACGCTAATAAAAACTGTGGACATATACAAAGTTTTTCATTTCTCATTGCGATATGTACCACAACATCTCGCCGAACACCGTTGAATACAGGCGTTATATACTTACATAGTGACAGTTTGGCATATTAAAACGAAACGATCGTCTTTGAGCACTCCCAAATAAAAATTCTCGATGTTTGAGATAGCCTAGAGAAAGAATCTGGACCCCTTCCCAGAATTTACGAATTTTACTCACCTGTGGCTCTGCCTGAATTCTCCCCCTCAATGAAAACCAACCTTCGAGTCGTATCACTGAATGAGTGACATCTGACCAAACCTTGTCTGCAATTATAAATGCTTTTATTGATAGAATATAATGTTTTTATGCTCTCTTACAAAGCATTTTAAATACCGATGTAAATATAATGCCCCCATCACAGCGCCTAAGATAATTTAAGAGAGTTGTAGTTGAAACACAGGAAAATAATAGTTAGGGGAATGATGGGCAAGAGTACGCATCAAACTAAAAATTATAAAAATTATGAATTCTGGTACAAATGTCAACTTTTATTTTTACAAAATTTGTTCACTGTTACTTTTACTACAATTCTTGTGTTCCATTTCCGCAGAAAAAATAAATAGCTGCCGTTAATTCATTAATATGTTAGAGAAAAACAAATAGGAATCTTGTGGGGCAAGTGTCCTACCCTTTTGAGGCAAGAGTCCTAATCACAGTTTTCAGATATGAACTTTCCCTTTCCAGAATACGTGGCACCACAATATTCTTTCCTCTATGTTTTACATTCATATCACATTATCCAATCAACATTGGTGGATATGAGTACAACTATCGACGATATCCACAGAGATAATCAGTTTTTCCGGTGAACTGAATTTAGCGTTTTCCGCCGCTAAGCACCGCAACCATTTACCTTGTTTTTAGATATATTTACGCTTATTTTCAGCATGGATTATCGAATCAAAGAATGAATATATCGGAAAGCTAGACAAACATAATACTTAAATAAACTCTCAAAGCACAGTTAAAAATTACGCGGTCCTGCAATTTACATAAACGCGTAAAAATGAAAAATAAGAAAAACTCTCGTTTTATCGTTCGTTGTCTTCCATTGAACGCACCCCTCTACTACATACAGTCAATTAAATGAAACCCATTGACTATAAGTGTCATAATCCCGGCATTTAGAGAACTATTTCGGTAAAGGAATCTTGCCCCATACGGACTCTTGCCCCTCACTACCCTACTTTAGTCTCCCTGATTCCAATAAATGAAAGGAACGACATCATCGGGAAAATAAATGATAGTGGTAATTGTGGAAACTTCATTGTCTCCTTTCTTTTGGCACTTGAGGAAACATATTTGCATATATATTGTCACATAAAGCATTATAATCATTAAGGCAAAGTTACATTGTAAATTTTCCTATCGTCCTGTTCTTTTTAGCCTTCCGCGTTGATCCTCTGTCTTACAGTCGCAATGACGCCTAATTGCATATAATTTAAACAATTTTAATTTTTCCTGGTAAATATTTCTGACGAATATTTCTCGGGTTTGCATCTAGGTTAAAGCTTATATACAAGCCGACGTTTCGGAAGACGACTTGTCTTCCATCCTTAAGGCTGTGTTACTTCATGGAAGTCGAATTTAACACTGAACTGGATCGACCGTTTACCAAGGACAACAATACGGCTCAGGTGTCATCCGATTGGCTGTAGGTCTTTTGAAATTCTTCACGTTTAACCCTTATGTTTTTCATACAGCTGATTACAGGTCTCCATGTATTGCTAAGATGAAAGCCGGTGTCCCGATTGAAATGTTTAGGATTGAGGCGGATCTCTATTGCTTCCTTAACTACGCGGTCCCAGTAACGTTGAGCTTGGCAAAGGATTTTTGTGTCTTCCCATTTAATAGCATGATCTTCATTAATACTGTGTTCCGGCCCGGCCGACTCTAACTAATAATAAATAATAATAATATAATCATACCACATATAATTTAATCCACTAACCTGCCCTCTTCCTACCCCTTGCCCGCTTGCCTTCCACCTAACGCATATTGGCATCCCCTCACACACTCATTTTTATTTATTATCTCGGAAAGTTATCGATTTACTCCTCGTTTGTGATTTTTATTAATAAAGGGATGAATTCAGTATCTCCGCAACACGCATCAAGTATTACTAACTTATATTACTTCATTATAATTACTAATTTATGTATACCTTAATGCCTGATTCTGAATTTTATTATTATTTCTAACAGAATTTTTTGTGTGTTCTAGATTTATTGGCAGATTACCTTAATGAGTGTTTCGCAAGTTTTTACCTTGAATGAAATTGGTAGTGTAATTTTTGAGTGTTCGTGACGTTTTTTACCGTATAGTATGCATGTGGGAATCCTATTGCATGCTGGTGATTGATCAGCCCCTGCCAAACACCCTAGAGGTGGCTCGCAGGGTATCTTGTCCGATGTGGAATATAGATGTATAACGTAAGCGCTATTTTGGGATGGGGTTTAACGAGCTTGCTTATTTCCTCCCTAGAAAATTCTGATGATATTCCTAAAAACCTTTTCCACTGAATTCCCTAGACTTTTACACGGAAGTTCCATTAAGAATTGAAAAACGTAAGTTATTTTCAGAATACCTTACAGTTTCTGTAAAATTTCTATGGAATTCATTAGCAGTTTCGGTTAAGTGCAACACAGTTCCTTTGATCGTGCTCTAGAAATTCCTTGGCATAATTTTCTAGTTGCACCGTTCTTAAAAATTAGATTCTACAATCGGGAACAATGTTTTTGAAAAATTTTGAGCGCTATTTTGGGATAAAGAATTAAAAACAAAGACAATGCAGAAAAAAAAGTTTTGAATGAGTTTCGATCTCATCACCCATATTTGTAGTAACCTACTCTAACCACCGAGCGAAAACCATTTTTTAACTATATTCTACTCAAGTAGGAATTTCTAACCATTGACAAGTTTTTCTTGTGAATATGCATGTATATTTTGCTAGTATGCGCAATATTTCTATGACCGTGCGGTGTGCATGTGGCGGTCCTCTTGCATGCTGCATGTTGGTGAGTGGTCACCCGCTGCCAAACAGGTTACAGGCTCGCAGGTTATTACGTAGATGTAGAAGTACCTTTTGCGATGGAATAACAAGCCTTCACCGAATTCCGAGCCGTAGTCGCAACATTTGATCTCACTTATCTTGGGGTGGGATTATAACAAGTAGGTACAGTATTTTCCGGCCTTATTTCAACCGAAGAATTATCATAATTTCCATTTTTTCTCTCAGAATTCGTGTTAGCTGATAAAAAATTGATGAAACCGTGAATAAATTCTAGCAGCCTCCTCCTTGCATTGGAACCATGCAAGGAAAATTTATTTAGTAGGTAATATGGAAGTCGCAAGGAGAGTGGGAGGGATGAGAATCCGAAGATTAGATAGTAGATTATACCATTAGCATATTTAAAAATTTATGTCCATGCTATTGGAAAGTATTAACTGGTTTTCAAAAATGTAAAGCATGCATTTCGTCGTCATTGTGATTTCAACTATTCATAATTAATGTTCTATAATATTTACCTCAGGGCTGTTTGAAATTGCATGCCATATTTGTCGGAGTATATGATTTATCATTATTCATGTTCATCCTAAATGTTGTGATGAGTATGTGTGGATACTATGTATACTTACGTTTTCTTGCTAAGATCGATTGAGTAACTTCAAGATTTCATTTTTATGTCCTGATGTGTTTGTTGTGCAGGCCATTTGGAAATATTTTATGTATTTTGTAAAAGTTTATTTTATGAGCTTTTTTGTATGCTGTAACCAATATATGTTCTTAATGAACAATTGTCCAAGAACAATAAATATTATCATTTTTAATACTTGTGAAAACCTTGACAAGAAGGAGAAACAAACTTATCGGCTATATACTGAGGCATGATGAAGACAGAGGTAGAGAAACAAGTAGAACAAGTAGACAAGGAGTCTCTGTCAGACCGTAGATTGAAAAATAGACTAAACCTTTTAGATAAATTCAAGAGCAGTGTCTTTTCTAACGAAGTTAGTCATATCTTACGGACGCTACCATACTACGGAAGATCAGGTATAATAAATAAAATAAGAGAGGTAGACTATAGAACAGACAGATTCAGACTCTTTTTCCACGATTGACAAGAGATTATAACGGCAGCATTAGAACTCACAAATAGATTAGATAACTTGTAGTGCAGCCTACTAACTTATGTATACCTTAATGTATGTTTATGAATTTTATCATTATTTCTAACAGCATTTGGTAGCATAATTTGTTAGTATGCGTGACGTTTTTTGGACTTTGTGGTATGTATGTGGGAGCCCAACTGCATGCTGGTGATTGATCACCCCCTGCCAAACACCCTAGATGTGTCTCGCAGGGTAATATGTAGATATAGATGCTAAGAATGGAAAAGGAAGATCGCGAATAAAATATATGGAACAGGCGAAGAAGGATGCGAAACACAGGAAATACGTAGGTGTGAAAATATTAGCCTATAAGAGAATTCAGTGGAGATCTGGGTCAAACCAATCTTAGGATTGTTGACTAGTGATTATGATTATTATTAGTAGTTAGTAGTAGTATTAATTATTTAGTTCTGTTAAGGCGTGATAAATTAGCGATTTCTCTGTAATGGCAGCTTGTTGTGAACCATTCTGCCGATCTAATATATCCTCCTTTACCAACATACCTGTAGGTGTAATTTTTGTTTCTGAGGCAAACGATTTGTTCCTTTCCACCCAGGTTTGGTCGACATAACGCGTAGCGAATTCAAACTGTTGGAAACCGTGTATAGCATACGGCATAAACACAGGTATCGAGGTTTGTCCTGTACCCGTTTGTGTTTACGGTGGAGATTGCCCTCACTTTCAAGGTGCAAGTGTTTTAGCGCCGTCCGCCGGTGTCAGAGAACCAATCTTCGGTATCGGAGAGGAGGCCATATATCCATCTGAACGGCATCGCTTTTTGCTTCCTGAGGCACTTTTCCCAAATTTTTTACCCCAAAGGAAAACTTCGAGCAGGAAAGAAAGTCCTCTCAGCCCTGTCTCCACCTATAACCTATCAGCCGCTACACATCTATTCCCAGATAGCCCTCAACACACGCCTACTATTCTCTTGTGGCCTCGTCCTTACCTCTTCCAAGGGATTACCTCTTACCTGGAAACCCTTCTCGTCTCGGACCTACCTGTATACTTTTTTTTGGGACCTCTTTTCCTCCCATCTCACGCCTGAGGACTGCCCAACAATAACAAACCGTTGTCGCCTGCATTTTTCCCCGAAAGTTTAAAAACCGAGGGGTTTGTTCGGTGTCCCTTGGTTTTCGGTGGTCCTCGTGTCCAGTGCATTCTTACCCGCTTGGTCTCCTTGTCGCAGAGGAAACGGAAGAACGGTCGCGTGTTTACGTTCGCTTGTGCGCGCGCGTATTAATAGACGTGGTGGAGATTAAGCCGGGCCGGACCGCACCCGACGAAATTTTTGGAAAGGTTTTTATTTTTTTTTTAGATTTAGGAAACTTCGAGGAGGAAGGCCGTCCCGTTTCTCCCTTAATGAAGCCTTTCCCTTCGAAGCGACGTACTTTCAAGGAGAAGGAAGGTGGGAGAGGGTGTAATCTCAAGTGAGTGATCACCACCACGCGGTGAGGTTGGCATCTTGCATTATTTTAAACGCTTGTACATGAACGCTTCATAATTCTTCTCTCCACAATGAGTACTTCCATTTTATTTACAATATTCTGAACTCACACATGGCAAGTGCATCAAGTATGAACTTTTTTACAGATTTCTTTGACTAATTTAATTTCCCGTTATCGCCAACAAATTCCTGATTTACTTTCCTCTATTAATTTCAGTTCCTTAACGATCCACATGTACGCATTCCTTACTATATATTCTTGGATGATCTTTTCCACTTGATTGTTCAATTTATTTTGTTATTTTTTAACTTTTGTTTTTATCATCCCATATTGTTTTACTTATCTACATGGCTATGCACGATCGCTATCGCTTTCTGAGCGCCGTAAATTTCCAATGTCTTAGTCATATACATCCTTGTAAATAAATGTTAATAAGACAGTGAATTTCAGTAGGAATTTTAAAAGCATAGAAAGAAATTGTTTCTCATTGTTTCTTTATTCCATCGCAATCGGTGAATACCTTTTAATCCACGAATAGAGAATTAGGTACCGAGATACAGCGAGTATCTTGAAGGTTTGTCAGGACAGCGAATTGAGATATTTCCGTTCGATTTGTGCGCAGATTTTATGGTCTGAAAACAGTTTTTGGATTGTGTATAACGACTGCTTGGTGACATATAACTACATTAGCGAGGAAATATCTTAGGTAATAAAATATTATCTAATTCGTAGTAGAGAAATGAAACCCGCTTGCAATACTTAATTAGTATACTATGTGTGAGTTAATGTGCATGAATATAAAATCTCCATGCAATCTTTGCATTTTAATTTTTGCTAAGGTGCTTCCATGGCAATACTAAGTACCATAAGCTCATTTAGTTTTCGAATGATGAAATCGTGGCCAACATATTTTCATCAATGAATTTTAATGAACACATTTTTCGGTCAGTAGCACTTTTCCTTAAATCGTCACTTTTTAATGATATCATTAGTCATATCAAAACTTCCAAATTATTAACGTAATACTTGTGACAGACAGAAGTGCTGATGCTTGGTTCACGAGAAATCCTTCCTCGCCCCTTCAAACAGTTTTAAGAGTCCGTTTTCTTTGACCTCGTATAAGTAAAAATCTATCTAGGTACTTCGTGCTTCCATGTATGGAAATACCAACATAAATTCGAATTGGTTTATAAAATTTTAAGTTGAATACATCCCAATCGCATTGGGTTTTCTTGCCATCGAACTGAAAGGCATGGACTAATTATTTCAAGCGAACACTGACCCTTCAATTTAAATTTTGAAAACCAAGTATGCGGTGATATTGTTGCAAGTAGCAATTAACAACATGTTGTATTGATAAATTTAAGTTAAATATTTTATTATTTTTAAGGGAATGGTTTCTCTTGCCCATTAACATAGCACGACTTAATATCCAATCATTACTTACTGCAACAAGCTGCTCTCATGGCAGGAAAATGTTGGTGGATACATGGATTTGGAATCCTACTGTACATTTTGAAGTGTGAGAACATGCTGACAGTCAGTGACAAATACATGTAACATCTCACCAATTTCTTTCAAATCTCTGATACTTTGAAAGGCACCAAAAGATTTATTTTTGTATAGTTTTTGAAGGCACCTGAACCGTTCAAAGGTTAAATTGGCGTGGTCGCTCTTTTTTTCCTCTACACGCATTCGGACGAGTACAATCGTCTTCGCCCTTCCCTGCATTTTCGGTCACCGTCCACAGCGAAACGAGCCCTTCTTTCTTTCAACAAGGTATATAACACAAGAGCAATTGCATAGATCTATTATGGTCTCCCGAGAGCTACAGGTTGGTATATATAGTAAACGCCTTGTATATATGTATTTTTGCTTGAAAAATTGCCCTCATGCGTATTATAAAACTTCGAGGGCTGGAAGGGACTCAATTGGCCGGCCCTGTTCACAAGGGAGCCGACAGGAAGCAGGGCCGATCGGTCAGCCGGAATGCTGGCATCTCACAGCTCCCAGCCCAGCACCCTCAACCCAAATGGTGCATAACGGCAACACTTAAGTGCATCTCTCCTCCCTCGCTTTTGCCCCCCCCCCTGACTAAAGGCGGCCTACTAAGTGACCACAAGTGGGTCAAGCGTTCCACAACAAGGATAAGGGAGGTTGAGTGGGGGTCCACAGTGCTCCTTTCACTCCGCCAAAGGTCCCTCACCCCTTGGAGTGGAGGGAGGGACACCGCAAATGTTCCCTTCTCCTGTACTGGACCAGAGGAGCGGCGAACAATTAGCACCCAGGAGGTGATTAGCGTGGTGAGAGATGGATACTTGGGGTGTCGGAACGGGAGTTCCCGGAAAATTCGCACTTTTTCAAAAGAAGTGCCCAGTCATACTTAATTCTACCCTGTGGGAAGTGGTTGAAGCATCCGGTGCCTCAGGTTTAGCTTGTCTTTTTGTCGAGTGGATTTAGATGAAATTTTATATATATATTAAATAGATTATTTAGAAGAAATTATTGATGGATACCGCAAACTTTAAGGTAGGAAAACAAAAGCTGGAAGAGGGGAAAGAGTTTAGTTACCTAGGAAGCCGAGTTACCAACGATGGTAGAAGCGAGAAATAATAGTCAGTAGAATAACAATGGCGAAGAGGGCTTTCTACAATAAGAAGAATCTTCTCACAGCTGAGAATACAAGCAAAGACGTACCTAAGGAAACTATTCATATGATGCTACAAATGGAGCAAGGGCGTACCCAGCATCAAAACAAGGGGAGTGGGGAAAGCCATGGTTGTTCAAGTTGTAGTTAAGACTTAAGCATGGAATAGGTGAATGAAATCAACATTTTAAGGAAACTGTAACATCTCTTCATTAGTTTTTAAAATTATTTGCTTGAAAAATATTACTTTCCTTAAAGACACATACGATTTTTGCTTCTAGGGGGCCAGCTGCCCCCTCCCCCCCCCCCCCGCCTGAGTACGCCCATGATTTGGAGCATGTTTCTCTATGGAAGCGAGGGTTGGACCTCGACAAGTACCGAGAAGTCACGAGTGGAAGCATTCGAAATCTGGTGATACCGAGGAATAATGAAGATAAAATGTATGGATCTATTAAGTACTAAGGAAGTGCTGAGAAGAGTGGGAGAAAAGAGAAGACTTTTTAAAAACATTCAGGAGAAAACGGGACGACTTAGTTGGCCACATTATGAGACATGACGGCCGAATGAAAACTATCGTAGGAGGACACGTGGAAGGGAAGAAGGGCAAGGGACTGTCCCGAATTAATTACGGAGGACAAGTTATAAAATGTGTGAAACAGATGAAATACGTCGCTATGAAAAGGTTAGTGGAAAGGATAGAGGAATGAAAAGCTGCGCCAAACCTATTTTAGAATTGTTGACTAATTATGATGACCGCAAGCTGAGGTTATACCATTGGAGTAAATGTCATTTTCGTGAAAAATATCGCACTTACTTAAAAGAACTTCTCACTCAAAATTTTAATTGTTATGAGGCCCTGAATAGACAGTGCGATTCTACGATAACGCTCTCCATATTACTCTGAATGGTGTCTTTTATGATTGATTAGATTTTGATTGCTCAAGCAGACGTTGCCTCAATCTCCCAATTAGCTCCCAGCCAAGAGGGTGTAAAAGCTGTCTAACAATCTCCACTTGCTCGTAGCAGTTTTTGACGAATTGCGCCTCATTTCTTCGTACTTAATTTAGCTTGAACATTTACCTAAAGCGGGGCTAAATATTTCTGCGCATGATCCCAAATGCTTAACGCAAATTCAAAATGAAGCTTATCAGGTAAGAAATAGTATTTTAAGGAATCCGCAAGGCATCGTATTAATGCGATAGATGGCGTCCTATAGCGGTTTAATCATCAGCGATTTACTGGTATCCCTTTGCTACAACAATATTATGTACCTCACCAGCCATTATCTCCACTTTATCTACGAAATTATACAAATTGCACTTTTTTTATTGTTTTCTTTGTTATTATTAGTTCTTTGTAATTGGCCTTGAGTTGTTTTTGGACAGCATTAAATAAATAAATAATGGATTCATGCATAAATTACGCGAAAATTATTGTTTTTGATCGCGCAGTCGTAAATCTACCTTCTTAAATATGATTCCCTGAGAGAATTGCACATTTTATGACCGTCAAAAAGGTTCGAAAAAAGATCTACTAATCCTCACGTTTGAATTCCGCAAATGACCACTACCTGGTTGCTTATTATGTGAAAAGAATCATCAAGAAATGCGAAGATTAAGTAAGGGAAATGGCTACTTTTCTCTCATGTGACATCGTTTAGAGCACGCTGCAGGTGTACAAGATCCTCATGAGACAGACTTAATTAATTAGATGGAGCTCGTGCAGTTGGTTTTAGGTTTGTTCAGTTTTGCATAATATATGCCTCGACCAGCTAACAAACTACAATTTTTTGACAACAAATCAAGATGTTTTTTGCCTACTGGTACCAAACAATAATAACTATATTCTTACTTAAGATCTGAGAGGCGACGTATTGCCGTTGGCAAAGCAGAAATATGCGAAATTTGCACCCTCGCATCAGAAAAGTTGAGTTAGGGGCAATGTGCGGAATACGGACGGTTGCGTTCAAGGCGGCTTTAGGCACTGTGCGGAAAATGGACGTTCCTATCTACCGAGGCAGGTAAAATGTGCGAAGCATGGATGAGCCGCACTCACCGGCACCAAACAAGCCTGCCAAATCTTAAGCTTTCAGGGGCGTAGATCTAGGAAATTCGAAGAAGATATTTTCTCGGACGACGTGAATCATATCCTTTGTTTACCATCGTACTATGGTAGACGTGATCATGAGAATAAAATAAAAGAAATAGACTGCAAAACAGAGAGATTTAAAATATCATTCTTCCCTCGTACTATTAAGAATAGCAACGTTGTCTCAATTGATAGGATCAATGGCGTCACTCGCTATGATGGCTCATTGCATGCTTTTTCCATAGTTCTAACCTTGCATGTATTTGCTCTAGGAATTACTAACCATTAGCAATTTTTTTGTGAATAAGCATGTATATTTTTCTAGTGTGCGTAATATTTCTATGACCGTGCGGTGTGCATGTGGCGGTCCTCTTGCATGCTGCATGTTGGTGATTGGTCACCCCCTGCTAAACACCCTAGAGGTGGCTCGCAGGGTATTATGTAGATGTTCATGTGGCGGTCCTCTTCCATACTGCATGTTGGTGATAGGTCACTCCCTGCCAAACACCCTAGAGGTGGCTCGAAGGGTATTTATGTAGAGTAGATGTTCATGTGGCGGTCCTCTTGCATACTGCATGTTGATGATTGGTCACCCCCTGCCAAACACCCTAGAGGTGGCTCGCAGGGTATTATGTAGATGTAAGCTTTGCGCACATTCCCCTTCGAGGCCATGGCTAAGCGGCTCTCGAACCCAACACCCTCGCGACGACGTGAAGAGCCTCCCTCCCTCTCGGAGCGGGGGTGGTCCACATGTCACGCCAATTAGCTGGCACGGATGATTTCTGCTCGGGGAGGAAAAGAGACCTGTGTGCGGTTTAGGGGAGAGGAGCCGCTTTAAGGGAAGTGCTCGGAGAGTGGGAAGAGGTGCGCTGGCGAGTTCTCGGAAGTCGACGTGGCGGTGGGCGTGTGGGAAGCGCTTCAAAAGATCCCGAGGAGATGCTCTCGTCTGATTGATTGCCGGGTGCCAGCGCTCTCGCCTCCTTACCCTTGGTCAGGGGACCACTCCGGCGCCGGGGAGCCCGAACTACGAGTTGAAAGCCCCTGCTGGCTGGATGCAGTACTGTCGTCTCCGAAATAATAGGAACTCCAGCAGGGATCTACATCTACATAATACCCTGCAAGCCATTTCGATGGTTTTTTTGCACGGGGTGATTAATCACTAGCATATAGTCTGCAAGAGAATCCCCACATGCCCACGATATGGTACACAATTTACGCATACCAGTGGCGTAACTTGGAATATGCTTTGGGGGGAGGGTGAGAGGGGATGGGGAAGGGCGACCCCCCCCTTTTAGGAAAATTTTGGAAAATGACATGCCTGCAAATAAATTTTACATAATTTTAGCACTTCAAATTTGGATTTCATTAAAATGTTACGTTAAAATTTATTATAAGTCAAAACAAGACAATAGTTTTGAATATTATTTTTATTTCTTTGAGGCTTTGGGGGGGATCCATCCCCATCATCTCCCCCATAGTTACACCACTGCGTCATACTGCGTCACCATCAATTTTAAAGTTCCACCCCGCCCTACCCGTTCTCATCCCCTAATCCACATGCCCATTCCGAAACTTTCACTCACTAAACGTTCGTTTTTCTACCGCATTACTTCTGTGCTGAACTCACTCCCTCCACACATCGACCCCTTTGCACTTCCATTGAAATCCTTCATAAGCCTTTCCCTATCCTATCTGTCACCGAAGTAGTCTGTCACTGCAGTTTCTTGTTGTCCTTTTGTTTTTGTAAATGTAATTATTGTTTCCTACATGTTATATTGCGTCTTCGTCCTCTAATTTATGTATTGTTACCTGGCCACTATAAAATGGCATATGCTGTATGTGGTTATATTTCTTTAAAATAAAAAAATACTATCAAATTATACCCCACTTTCATTCAAAGGCAAAACTTGCCAGCCACTCAATAAGTTTATCTGCCAATAAAGCAAGAACACACAAAGCATGCTGTTAGAAATACTAAGAAAATTCAGAAACATGCTTTAAGTAATGCATAAGTTAGTAGGCTACACTACAAGTCAACTAACGTTTTCGTAAATTCTAACGTTGCCGTTACAGTCTCTTATTGATCGTGGAAAAAACGACATTCTGAACCTTTCTTACAGTCTATCTCTCTTCTTACCTTCCGTTTTATGTTGGCGTTCGTAAGATATGACTAACTTCGTTAGAAAAGACACTGATCTTTGATTTATCTAAAAGATTTAGCCTATTTTTCAGTCTACGGTCTGACGGAGATTCCTCTCCTAGTCACTGTAGAGGTGAAGTATTAACTAAGTATTGACGAAATGACAGAAAAACACCTTTCTGTAATATTATATATGATTTGGTAATTTACTTCATCTTGAAAAATATGCACATAAAGTGTCAGTTGTTTAATAATTTACTTACTTTTTTGAGAATTAGTCTTTCCTGGTATCTTTGCAGAACTGTTCCCCCGCATAATATGAAATTGAAGAGGGTGAAGAACGCCTTACCACAGAGTATATCTCTGTGGTCTTACCCTGGTCTCCACCCTGGTATACAAGGTCATCCATTTTCTACTCTCTCTAACTCCCCTTCCCGTAATATCCTCCACTTCCTTGCTCCATTCCATAGTTTCTATATTGTTTAAATATTGGAGTTATTGAGTTTGTTTTTAGGGATGATGTAACCTATGGAGAGGGGACGAGAAAAGAGCGGAGGCTTTAGAGATGTGGGTACCAACATATACATACCACCTCGCAAGGCGCCTAAAAAGGCGTGTGGCAGGAGGTGTTAGGACACCAGCCGTCAATAGTAAACACCATTAAAAGCATATCCTATAAAAAAAATACTCCTAGCATTTATTATAGTTCTTTACGGTTCGGGGGAAACACGAATTCTCATACCTATGAGTTGGAAAAAATATCTATCTTAAGTTATCGTTCCTGTCGGACCTGTAAATATAGATAGAGGAGATAGGTATAAGGGAGAATGGGGAAGCTGAAGAGGACAGAAAGGAAGAGGAACGACGAAGTGCTAAATGTGTCGGGCAAATGTGGATCATAGAAAGAAACATATACGCATATTCATATGCATCTTTGAGACGGCCCAAAAAAATGTCCTCCTTCCTGGGTGAGCAAAATTCACACCCATTCAAACCAAGCCTATGATTGAACTGAAGTATGAGAGCGTGAGATTGGATGAGAAGTATCATTTAAAGTTTAATGGGACTAGCCACGGAAATGACTGTAACGGAGTCACCTGCATGCACAGATTGTGCGGTAATCCCACTGAGAAAAAAATCAAATCAGACAGAAAATTCGGTTAAGCGGAATTTTCGTGCGAGGATTATTATATTTCTATCTCATCTAGCTCTCACGAAGAAAGAGATATATCACATTAGGAATTTCTATTTTAAAGGATTAAAAAAGTTTTCTAACATGTATTAATTCTTCTCGGGTTTTCAACCAGATTAATTCAGTCGTTAGGCCGACGTTTCGGAAGACGACTTGTCTACCATTTTCAAGGTGTTACTCAATTAAAGTCCAATTTCACTCTCAAAAACTTAGAAAATCGAGTGTGAAATTGGACTTGCATTGAGTAACTTTGCCTTTAAAATGGTAGATAAGTCGTCTTCCGAAACGCCGTCCTACGCGACTGAACTAACCTGGTTGAAAACCGGAGAAGAATTCATCAATTCATCAGGGGGGTGTTTCAGAGTCTCATAGGATTGGCGGCGTCGGAAACGGATTCATTCCAAGTCGATCGGGAACCTATCCTACGTTCGTCTTCCGTGCGTTTCACACATACTATCGGAAAGCGTTCCGCTTTTGGTATGACGTCAACAGTCATCCTCCTCCGGGAAACGAGAAAACGTCACCATTTTCAAGAGACAAGTGAGCAGCGAAAATAACCTCCCGCAAGGTTTGACACTTCACAAGGGAGGCGAAAGGTATATACGGGCATAAATAAGTGCTAATTGATACATTGTCACGTAATAGACGTTGTTGCCGGGTAAAATTATTTTAGAATTGTTCGTCTGTAGTTTTTTTAACGTAATACCCTGTCGTTTTGAGCAAATTACGGGAGTGAAGGAAAATTTTGAACGAGTTTGTTCTTTTCATTCTCGTGAGAGCATAGTTGATTGTTCTTAAGAACTAACCTACTGGTAGTCGCGATATCCATCATTTTTTCCAACAAAATATGGTTTACTTACTCTATTGTATCACCAAATTGTCATATTTTCATTCAGTATTTCAATTAAATATGAATATTGACCATCATAAATGATGTTATGGCCTTCATGATATGCCGTAAACGTCTTACAATTTTTCCGTGAAAGTGAAGGTACGCTGGAAGGAAATACAGCGATTAAAATAGGTTGAATAGTGTCCATTATTAGTATTGGCTTGAGTTATGTACGTTAAAAAAACGCAAAATAATTTGGTTAGTTTGTTAACTGTTTTGCACGTTCTCGGTTATTTCTATAACACCATTTTATTTGGTACTAAAATGACAAATTGTTGCTTCTCCGGTTTTCTGCTGCCGGCAGTATCCAGCCTAATGGTTCACATACACAAAAAATCCAATTTAAAGTGAACTTATAACAAACAAGAGTTTAAAAAAATAGCAGATTGCAATTTCAAATCAAGCAGTAATAAATAAAACAAAATAACAAACCGATTATAGGGGCCACAACTTTAATATTTAACAAGCTATATACATCTACATAATACCCTGCGAGCCACCTAATTTATATCATATAGTCACTATACTTTTATTGGGATGATGACATGTGAGTAAAGTGTTAATTGATAACGAAAATGGATCTATATCAGTAGGGAGAATATTTTTCAGGACGGAAAGTCAGCAGAATAGAGAACGCTTTATTACTGAAATCCTGTGTATTGGTATGTAGGGTAGGGAGGATGTGGCGGATAGGTACTCTAATGTTGAAGGACAACATCAGGACTGTCAAAGTGGGAGTTAAGGGAATTGTTTATGAATTTTATGTCTGAAATTATGTATGAAGTCGGAGACGGGAGAGACTGGGGAGGGATGAATAGGATAAAATTGTATTTGTAGGCGCCTCACGGAGATTTGGGTTTCCGTATTTTACAACTTTTTAAAAGAAAGTTAAAGCACTACTTAGGGTTGCAAGATTAGTGTGAGAAAACACTGACCAAATTGAGGAGCAGTAGGTGATCACCCGAAGAACTATGAATGAGAAATAAGATTGGAGTGCCTATGTACTAATGATTAGTGGCGCAGCGAGGGGGAGGTTTGGGGGAAAAAACACCCCCCACCCCCCAGAGCTCGGATAAATTTTTGAGTGTAATCTATTTTACTAATTTGGATCAGTATTACTTATAGAATAGAGTTAGGATTTATCGAATATCCCTCAGAAAGCCGTAAAACTCGCCATTTTGAACCATTACTCTTAATTTTTTCTGGAGGAGGGCCCCCGCAACTCCTGCTTACCCTGTTGGGTATGCAATGCCCCCACACCCGTAAGTATTAGTTACCCTAAAACCCCCCCTAGCTTTAATTCCTAGCTGCGCCCCAGCCGGTGATATCTGTGAACCGGTAGAGTAGAACTAAGAGTGATATGGCTTTTGATTTGATCGCATGAATATGTTCAGAGAAAAGAAGTTTGTGGTCCATGATAATTCCAAGACCTTTCATGGATGATGTATTACCTTGGTAATATCGGAAGTTTTGGGAAGGTAGGTACTTCAATGTTTGCCACAGGTTCTGTGTACTCTACGGCCACTTTAGGCACTAATACTTTGAGAAAAGAACGTTTCAGCGAATGTATAAACGACCGCTTAACCGTCCTTCAAGGTCATTTCATCAGCACACTTTTGTATTTAAAATTGCCGTGATTTTTAACCACTCTGGTGTATGAATCCCATTCATGCTCAAAGCTTTGAACGTGCATTTTTTGTGATGCCTTCTCGCTCAATTTATGCAGATGCCCCATTTTCCAACAATACCGGACGGTCAATCATTACTTGCATCGACCTCTACTTTTTTTATTTAACTCGACATCGGCTCTACAACGGGAGCGGATATTGCTCCTCATTTCCGTAAGATATTTCTCGGAGGAAATTCCGTGTATCACTTGAGCGAATGTCACTTATCACGCGCTCTAAGTGCTGGTCATTACTTTTGGAGCCGATGCTGCGCCGAACTGTTTTTTAAAATTCCAATCCTGCATCCCTTAATGAGAGGAGTTTCAGTTCCACGCCTACTGAGTTGTTCCTGGAAGTGCATGCCGTAGCTCGGCGAAGATCTCTCCTTTTTATCGTGAAGTTAAGTCGGTGACTTTAAACGCGTGTGTCTCCCCGCCCATTCATCCGCTAATCTACTCGTCTCATTACCGGGAATCCGCACTGCTGGGAACAGGTTCTACACCATTCCTTCTCCTCGCCCGCGATCCCAAAACACCGTCGTCTCTGACACCGTGGGTAAGTGGCGAAAAAAAACGAGTTTCCTGTTATCAGAGGACTGATTCTGTCCCAAGTAATCGGTTTTTTAATGAAATACATCTTCAGGGACCGAGTTCATATCCTGGGGTAGGAGATGTGTTTATGGCATTACAGACATGGAAAAATTTATAAAAATTAGTGGATATGCAAAATGCAAAAAAATACTAATTTAATATTCCGGCAGTAGGTATACATACATATATAGTATTGCAATCCTAAGATTGTTATACTGAAGTCCTTTTTTTCTCCCTCTTCAATTCTACACCATTCCGTATCTCCCTCTTTTCCCGAACACCCTCGTCACTGACACAGTGGGCAAATGACGAAAAAACTGAGTTTCCTATGATCAAAGGTCTCATTCTGTCCTAAGTATCCGGGCTGTTTTAATGTCATTAAGCTTCAGGGACCGAGTTCACATCGTGGCGTAGGAGATGTGGTTTTGTTGACATAATAGACCTTTACACTTTCAGTCAAATTTTCCGATAAAATGGACATCTTCTGTACGATATTTTAGCCTAGAAATTTTCTGTAACTGTTCATCATTATGGACAGGGACCACAGAATTTATTGCGCTAAAAATAGCAAAACGTTTTGGCAAAAGTGTTCATAGACCAAAATAAATATAAAATAGCAAAAAAAGCTGATTTTAATCAACTTGACGAAAACAATGTGTGATTGAGTGGCTTAAAAATATTAAACATTTACATCTACATTATACCCTGCAAGCCACCTCCAAGGTGTTTGGAAAGGGGCGATCCATCACAAATTGGAAGCATCCAAAAGGTCCGCCAAATGCACACAGCACGGTCATAGGAAAAACACGCATGAAACCAAAATATACGTGCACATTCATGCGAAGACAAAAATTGACAACGGTTCGTACCTATTTCCTGTAGAAAATACATGCAGGTTTAGAACACTGGAGAAAATTAAAATATGCATTGCGTCGACCTAGCAATACAAGTTTAGACCAATGGAGAAAATTAAAATATGCACCTCCTAACATGTACGCTACATATCATAAACAGTGGGATTAATATATGTACTGATGAAGGTAATCTGCCTATGAAGCTAGAACATGCAAAACATAATGTTAGAAAAATTGGGAAAATTCAGAAACATGCATTAAAGAATATATATGGCGGTAAGCTACACTACCCTGTCACCTAGCCTATTTCTTAGTAATTACTCTAACGTTATGGTCTCTTTTCGATCACGGTAACAACGACATTGTAAGTCTTTCTGTTCTGCAGTCTAGTTCTCTTATTTAATTTTTTTGATCTGATCTTCCGTAGTATGTTAGCGTTCGTAAGGTATGACAAAATTCGAGTCCTTGATCTTTCCTAGGCACAATTTCCCTTGGTTTTCCTCCGGGGACTTCTCCATCAAGGTTTACAGTTCTGGCAGTACGCATTGATATTTTAATGGAAATGTTAGAGCTTTATATGCAGTAAAAACCCCAAGGTGGGAATGATTTCTTGTCTTAAGTTTGCCACCAAATTTGTTAATATTACAGTGCTTTTGAGCTCGTAGCAGCTGTTGATAAAATGAAAAATATTCTGGAAGTCTAGCCTTTGGAATAGCTTACAGCAGGGGTCTTCAACATTTTATTATGCAAGAGCTAAAAATCGATTTCATATCGTCCAGAGGGCCTCAATGATCCACGTCATTGTTTCACCACATAAATAAAATACAAAAAAACATAATTTAAAAGTGCAATAGTCTCTATTGGTTAAAAATTTCAATGCGATTTTTGCCATTGTTTATTTTTGACGAAGGTGTGGGTATATATTTTATATTCTGTGGCGCGATACAATATGTTATTTAGCCTCTATGGGCCGTAGCCGGCGGGCTGCATAAGGCTCGGGGGCCGCGGGTTGAAGGTCCTTGGGTTACAGGGTATAAGTTGAAGAGAAGTGCTCGCTGAAGTGCCTTTTCGATGATATATCTCGGTGTCCTATGCTATACTGGGTGAGCCAGTCTGATGCTGGCCGCTCATGTTATGCCGAAATGTGTGTGAGATATTGAAATTAATCAAGTATACATCATCACTAAATTTTACATTTAGTGGAGCAATTCACATTCAAGTATTGTCTTATCATGAAAATATATTTAGCTTTGTACGATCCTCTCTGATAATTTATGAACAACCATTATTTTTCGACACTTTATCACGGTGAGTTCAGTTGGAAGCTTTAAAAATTGTCTTATCTGTTGTATTTTTTCAGTAAAGACTAAGTCATTGAGGCTATATTCAGTGCATTTTTATTGGCGGGGTCAACTTGCCATCGATCAAGTCAAAGTTTAGGGTAATCATCTCAGGGTTTTCATCTTTATACAACCCCGGTAGCCGCTGTAGGCATTTGTTTTAGGCTTGTTAGGACGCCTGCTACTAACCTGTTATGTTTACCTCATTTAAATACAGAGCGGAGAAAAATGATGCCACTAAATTTTAACCATGGGTAGTGATGTCAGTTGGAACCAAAATTACTGATGATATTCTTATCGAAAACCCAGAATTTTTAAACTACAGAAACTTTATTTTAATTTAATAATAAATTTTTAAACTACCAAGATCTGTATGCACCTATCTACTTGTATTTGAGTATCTTCCACTTGATGGGTCTGCACGAGATTTCGTTTAGGCCAGCAGCCACTTACATGCGTCGGAAATATATTTCTACCGCCAGGACGCTCTGGATTTTGACAAATTAGTTCTCCCAATTCTGAGATAAAACACAATTTAGTATTGAAAGATATAAACCCTACAGCGTTTGGAGTATGGGAAAAATCACCTTATACTTATGACCCTAATGATAACTTGCACGGTATACCGTGTGGTATACCGTGCAGGTTATAAGGCATCGCCACATACATGCTATTTTTATGAAGATAGGAAAATACCCACTCTGTAGATGGAACACCTCTTCGCTGTGTCTGCTCGAGCACTCGTAACAACTCCCTATGGCAAGATTTAGGTACTTTATTCCCGGTCAATATGTTTTACGTGAGCAATTAATTTTTTTCTGCCAAATTTAGACACCCCATACCCAATAAACCTTATCCTTACAATGAACTTAAAAGTAAATCGTATCCTGATGGGTATGGCATGGGGCAATTTGACAAAAAACTGACCAATAGGTCTCGGGTTCACATCCGGGGTGGAGCTTTAAATATGCCCGGCAAAATCCTCAGGACACGGGGTTGACCAAATTAAGGAGGCGCCTTCTCTATCTTGAATGTATGTTATTTACTCGAAAATGGCTAAGTCTAGGGTGAGATTTACTCTTATCTCTCTTTAACCAACCTTCGGGTTTTACTGCTGAGAGAGAAAAAGAAACCCGATTCATGGGAACTTTACAAACTTTAAAGGACATCGGTTTGATACGATGTATGCAAAAAAAATTACAGTGTAGTACGTGTTAAGGTCAGGAAATCGAAAACAATGGCGAAATAAATTTATATATTTAGTTAAAGAATAATTAGCCTCGCGGCTCCTGGGCATTTATAAAGAAGTAACTCACACTGGACGTTAGCTATCACTTCTATGAAATGTTAATAGAAAATACACTATTTTTAATGAAAGTTTTCCGATAGATTCCTCCATCAATGACCTGGGTGTTACTTTCGAACCCAAACTAACTTTTCTTCCATACCTCAGCAAAATTAAATCTAAGGCCATGTCAGTCGTGGGAGTTCTTAATCGACTCACTACTGTTACCGATCCAATCGCCATGAGAGCTATTTTCACCAGTTGCGTTCTCCCAATCCTCGAGTACTGCTCCGTTATTTACTCCACTACCTGTCCCTACAACCTAAAAATTCTTGAACGCCCAGTTAATTTCTTTATTTCAGTAGTCCGACACTGTGTTCCTCACCTCCGTAATTCTTCTCGCTCTGAAGTAATGTCTGCCCTATCATTGGTCCCACTATCCTCCCGTGGGAATTTGCATGATATTTCCTTCATTCATGCCTTAAATGACAAGTTCCGATCCCCAGAAATACTGCCTTTCTTTTCACTCCACATTCCCACCCGCTCCTTCCGTAATAACCACCTACTACACCAACCTAAATTCCGTCTTTCTCTCTCTCAGAGATCACTTTTTTAGAGACTCCCTACCTCTTTCAATACCATTTCGACTACTCACCCTTCCCTGGATCTTTCAATGGCCATCAGATCATTCAAGAGGTAGCTTCGAAAAGCAATCTTTTGAATCCCTTTTTTTACATACTTTTTATAGTTTTTTATAGTTTATATTTGTTAAAGCTGCAGATTTTAAGTTGTCTATTCAATGTAAAGGCCTTTTTCGCTGTTTTTGAATGATTCAATAAATAAACTGCCTTATGCACATTGTTAAAATTGTTTCCTAGCTGTCTTGATGCCGTTTCCGGAACCTTTTTTTGCTATAGCATTGTCTTCAGGCTAGGATGTCCTCGGTTCTGATTTATTTTTTTAATTTATTTATTTAAGGAGTTGCTCACATACAGCATTTCTGCCAATTTATAGTGACGCAGTAACAAACATAAAATTTTAACATAAAATTTGAACAGAGAGTAGTGGCATAAGATAGTAAAGAACAAAATAGAAGGCATGAGGAAAGGGAGGTGGAGAGGGAGGTTAATTTATTAGCCGAGGAATGGGACATGGCAAGTTTGATAAATGAGTTTAAGGGCAGAAAAAACGGGTCAATTTGCGACCCTAAGTAAGAAAACCTGGGGAGAAAGCGCTGGTTTACTACTTGTTTCTTCGCAATTGCTTACTGAAGAAAATTTCGCACTTGAGCGAAGCGTACTCCAATTTATGTTTTTGTGAGTTTATCTTCATCACTCCGAAACAGCATATTAATATCTTTTGCATCGGGGGTTTATGTACAAATTTCTATCGACGCTCACAATGCACATGCCCTGGATGGGGTCTCCGGACGAGGGCCGTGGACTCAAATTAACAATATTTAGGCGGGCAAGGTCTTCACCCCACCGCCGCCATTGCCCCTATGACACATTGAAATTACGCCAAGAGTTTCCTACGGTTAATTTAGTCCTATTTTTCAATAAACCGCCCAAAAAACTCATTCTTATACATCCTAAAGAATGGCGACACGGTGCATACTATGCGGATTTAGATAGCCGTGGATTCACCATGTAGATCAATATCCTCCTCGATGGTTGTACACGAGTGCTCGAAACGTCTCGTGCGAAGGTCAGTAGCCACCCCACTGCGGTCAAGAATCTCAACCCCCTCCCCCCCGGTCACCCAGCCTCTGCTCTGGGGCCGAAAGTGGAGGAAGATGGCGGGGGAGGCCAGTAGGGATGTCGGGGAAGGAAGGCGGCCTCCGGCCCATGTTGTTTGGCGCCTTGCGATGCGGTCAGCGCTGACCATTGGGCGGATGGGAAGTAGCTCAGCGCAGGGTCTTCGCTATGCTCGCGAATGGACTGAATAGAATCCCCTATAGGCTGGTGAGCTACCTACGTTTAGATTGCTTGGACAATTTTGAACGGGCACCTTTCAGAGTGACACTAAGAAAATCTAATTTGAGGCAATTCGGTTATTTCCAAGTCTTATGGAAAGTGCAAAAATCCATGGAGGAAAAATCTGCATACTAACCTGTAAGCCGCCTAAAATAGGCGTGTGACAGGGGGTGTTAGGACACCACCCGTCTACATATTAAAAGCAAATGCTCAAACAAAATTACTACCAGCATTTATTAAAGCCCTACATGGTTCGGGGGAAAAGCGAATTCCCATATCTATCCGTTCGGCAAATTATCTCTCTTAATTTATCGCTTCTGTCGGACCTGGAAATATATTGGGGCTCTAAGATGATGTCCTTCGTGTCGAAGCGCTTGTCCGGGATTCGATCCCGGATTCCTCGATTTCCGCAGTCCACAAATTGCCACGGAGAGGAATGACCCCTCGGTAGCATAACTGGCTAAAGCCACCGGCAATTAAGATCCTAGTTCGAATTCCAGTCGGGGCGAATGATTTTTCCAGTGTAGAATTTGGCACATTTGTGCACTGCGGATGGCTCCGGAAAGTCATCACTGTGGATAGTTCCAGTATACTAGAATTTAATGGTAAGGATAATATAATAAAGACGCACGGATAGATGCAGGGATCAGTTCTCCGAACAATGGAGGTCTTTAATAAATGCTTGGTAAAAGCAGTTTGATCCCTCACTAGACGCACTTTTTTGGTATTCGCGCAGAGTTTAATGGTGTATTGCCCCCCATTGTAGTACGTACGTGAAATTCAGATGCATACATCTCCTTGTTTTCCTTTTTGAAGTAAACATTTTTGAGGCGGATGCAAAATGACCGAATGCCCTTTTTTTCATCTCCTCTCGAGGCCTAATTTACTCTAGTGGTCTTTTGTAGGGTCAACCGCGGCGGTTAAATCTATTTTTTAAGAAGCGTAGTCAATGCGTATACTACTTCATAGTCAATCACAAATTTTGCTGGTGACGGTATAAACTGCTCCTTTGTATTTATATTGGTACGAAATGCATGGTATATTCGCAACTATAGTACCGCTAACTATTCGCATTTGTTAGGGAAGATGCTGAGTTGCAGGCACATCTCTAGGATTTCGTTGTCAACTTCGTGATCGAATGATGTAGAAACAAAATGATTGTTTATATTTATTTTAGCACGATGTACATGATAAATAGGCATTTTTCGATTGTCAAATCTCTATTATTGTAAATAATTATTCATAAATAATTTTTTGATCAGTCGATGTGACGATTTCCTGGTCGTTTACTTGTTTATCACCACGAAATACAATATCTGTTAACTTTTTTTTTTTTCCATTTTCAGACTTCTATTTGGTAAGGCGTATTGTTATGCTATTTCAAATCCTTATTTAGTGGAACAAACTGCTGTAAAATATGTTTGTATGAGCACAAAATTCATTAAATATTGATATTTTCTCCAGTTTCACGCCTCTGCATTAAGAAAATTGTACATTGTTTGAGTATACAACTCCTAGTCAAGTATTTAGTCAACCGATGTAAGGACAACACTGCTTGTTTATACAAAATGAGCACGAATCACTTTGGTTATGTATGTTTCTGCGTTTTCAGGGCTCTACTAATTTTAAAGAACAGCTTAAAGCTTACATAATCCTTGTCTAGCGCTTGGTCGATTGATGCAATGACTAATCGGCTTTTTATACTAAAATGAGCACGAAATAATTTATTCGTCTATGTTTCTGCGTTTTCAAGGCTTTAATTAGTTAAGAAGAACAGTAAATAGGCATACGGAATCCTAGCAAAGGGCTTGATCGATTGATGCAGGGACTAAACTGCTTTTTTATACAAATTGAGTACAGATTTCTTTTTTATGTATGTTTCTGAGTTTTCAGGGCTTTATTAGTTGAAAAGAACAGTTAATAAACATATATAATCATAATCTAGTGCTTGATTGATTGATGCTAGGACTAAACTGCTATTTTATATTTACACGGGCGTCAAATACTTTATGTATTTGTGTTTCTCCGTTTTCATAACTATACCAGTTGAGAATAATTTTTAATAGGATTACACATTTTTAGTGAAGTACTTGATCGATTGGTGCATTGCCTAACCGCTTGCTTACATTGAAATGAGCACGTAATACTTATTTATTTACGTATCTTCGTTTTCAGGGCTTTGCAAGTTGAAAAGAACGGTTAACAGGCATACATAATCCTTGTCAAGTGCTTTATCGATGGATGCAAGGACGAAATTGCTTCTTTATATTTATATGGGCGTGGAATACATTATGCATTTATGTTTCTCCGTTTTCATACTTCTCTCAGTTGAATATAACAGTTAATAGGTGCACAGATTCTTATTAAAGTACTCGATCGATTGATGCAATGACTAAACGTCTTGTTTATATTGAGCAGGAAATTCTTGTTTATTTATGTATTCGTTCTCAGTGGTTTACTAGTTGTGGAGAGCGGTTAATAGGCATATCCTATAATCTTAGTCCAGTGCTTGATCGATTGGTGCAGGGACTAAACGGCTTGTTTATATTTATATGAACACGAAATACACGACGATATTTACGGGGATTAAGCGTGTCTGCTTCGGTTTCGGGGAGGGGCGGTGAGAATTCCTCCGGAATGCATCCCTTGTGTAGTGGAAGTGCTCTTACACACACACACTCACGCACGTAAACACACGGACACACACGGGGCGGCCGAGAGATAGAGAAAGAGAGAGAGAGAGCAGCAGCATCACGAGAAAGGTCGACCATCGCGGAGAGATGTTATGTGTGTTCGCCTGTGGAGTTGGGTTACTCTTGTGGGCAGGTGCCTTTCTTGGAATTCCTCCTCCCTTGCCCCCCCTCTCTCTCTCCTCTCCCGCCCCCGCCCGTCTGAAAACCGCCCCCCTCTGCCCCCCGGAGACCGCCTTGTTGGAATTCCTTTCCACCTCCTCCTCCCGGCTTTTAAAATCCTCCTCCCCCTTCCCAACTTTTTCACCCCGTGCACACCATCACTGCTTTTTCCTTTCTTGAGGCCGCCAGTGGGAGAGGTGCGTGTTCCTCAGGGGCCCGTCTTGGGACCAGGGGTGTGGGGTGGGGGAGACTGTGGGGGCGGAAGGCGCCGGTGGAGAGGGGAGCGGGTTCTATGCTCGACCCTGAATGGGAGAGAAGAGTGCTCCATTCTCATGGCTCTGTATGAGCCTGCCTCGCCCGCTCCCTCAAAACAACCTACCCCTACTCATCTGCGTGCATATCTGCTTCTTCTTCTTTTGAATGTAGAGAATCCAGACAAGAAATACGCCAACTATTGGCCGAATTAGGAAGTAGAGCTCCGAGGATACCTAAGGAAACCACGCTGACAAATCATTGGTATTTCTGGGAATTTACTGATGTTTCTAATTATATTTTCGGTATTAAGCCATTATGACGTCGCAGGTAATATATTTTAAGCATTCATATTAATGTAAAATGCCGTTTTCAGTTGCCATTTTTTGCTACAGTTCATCATTTACTGGGACGGTTGTTTGTTTGTTTAATACACTAGGGGTAACCGACGTATGGCAATTTTTCTTTTCTAGCCGGCTGAGAATAATGTTATTTTTATAGCAGTCACTCATTTATGATCATTAGGAACCCTTTGAGTAATGTCCGTGAGATAGTAGAGGATATTTCAACTGAAATTTATTAATTCCTTAATATTAACTGCTATTTGTCCTTACCCGTGGGAATTGAAATACCTCCTCAAAGCCAAGAAAATCTTCTTAGATATTTTCTACTTTAATTATCGCAGTGGCTCGACGACTCATCCTATTACACCTATGTTATCATCACAACAATATCCTCGATGCGTCAGCCATATTGGCAAATTACGTCACTGCTTTCAGCGCCGCCATCGGTGGTTTGAGTCTCGAATAGCACTTCATCTCTTGATCCTTGGTCTCCTATCCCATTGCTCGGAGAAAGAAGTGCAGTTGAACCTCGCGTAATGTCTGTTTTTTTCCCCCCCGAGCGAACAATGGCAGAGAAGATTTCAGCCTGTAGGTTTGTGTGGATAAAAGAGTTTAGAGCTCACCGAGGGAATTTTTGGCCAAGCATCATACCATATTTTCCATAAATGAAATGAAAAATACACAACCTTGGTAACTTTTCACCGGGAATTATTTGTCAGTACGATGCGTTTCGAAGTTTCGAAGCAGTGTTGAAACGCGTCGTGCCAATAAATAATTTCCAGTGAAAAGTTACCAAGGTTGTGTATTTTTCGTTTCATCATGGATTTTTACAAAGTTAAAGCCGAATCGATTGATTTCTTTTTCATAAATGTTGGACGATAACATTCGCTTTAATATCGATCTTCGGGAACGGATAGCTATCTTGAAGCGAGGTTCAACTGGCAGTGAAGATTTCACGGGTCTCACACCGGGTAAGGTCCTCCATTTCTCCTTCCGACGTTTCGATGTGCAGTTCACCCATCGTCCTCGCGGATTTAGAAATCCGATGATTCCTGTATCTCTTGGGAATCCAATTCAGGAATGGTTTTTTTAGGTTTCTTGGTTGGATAACTATTACTTATGCCACTTTATTTCATTGTTCCCACTTTATTCCATTGGCCTATTTCATTGTTTCACCCCCCGCCTTTCTGTATCTAAACGTTCTTTTCTAATCAGACTTCCTTCTTCCATTAACTCCTTTGCCAAATGTGTTCCAAATTTTGATCCTTTTTTCACCCCTCATCCAACTTGCACCATCACTATCGTAATTTTTCCCCTATTCCTCACACTACCCGATGAAATTGCCTATTCTTTGTTATTTATTTGTGAATACTGTTGAATATGTTTTGTTCATTATTGGTTACGTTGCTTAATATTATTAAATTGTTTCTCCTGTTATTGTAGTCCTCTGTAATTGGCCTCGTGCTGTTTTTGGACTGGATTAAATAAATAAATAAATAAATTTATTTTTCATAAAGTGACCCAGGTTTCGATGAATGATCATTGTCATCAGGCGTAACTTATTATTCATTTATCTTATTATTTAACCTTTGTGACGAAAAGGGAGAAGAGATGAATTTGAAACGGACGCCAGATTAGGCGAAAAATATGGGCAAAGATATTGGGTTTTTCTAGGCGAACAATGGCAGTGAAGATTTCGCAGATACCACTTGGGGTAAGATACTCTATATATCCTTCCGACGTTTCAATGTGCAAATCGCCCATCGTCCTCAGGGATTCAGGAATCCAATGATACCTGAATCGAACAGTGGCTCGTCTTTGATACTGAAGAGTTTATTACTTGGCTTAAAAACAGCAAAAAGTTACACAAACGAAAGCAATTTATACAGTAATTGAACTAACACTGCAAATCATTTTTATTGTTGCGATAGGAGGTAGTATAAAGCAGCATTATCGTATTGGTAGTGCGCTAAACTTGAGTCATCAAATAAATCTGTGTCCAATTTTAAAGAGCTAAGCCACGATGCTTTGGTTGTTCGGCGTTTTTGGAATGGGCTAGAAATGCAGACGAAATCTCTTACTCTTGCAATGATTCCAATCCAATAAAAATCAAATTTTTCCTGAATCCCTTACGACGATGGTGCATACATAAAAATCCTATGGTAACTGTTTCTTTGATAACTTTCGGGCCCATTAATATTTAGTGAACGACCTCTCCCGAAAAAAAACTTAGTTTATTTAGCAGCGATGCCTGCCTGATAAGTCCACCTTCGGTTGCATTCAATGTCTGCAATATGGACGACTCTGAGTCGAGCTTGCAGTCAAGCGATTCGTCCATTGAAAAAAGAATTCTGATTTATTTTTTTTGATCGCTTAAAATATTTATCTTTTTCATATTACGGCCCGCATTGGCAGATGTATTTTAACTTTATTGGCGCGCTCTTTTACCCTCCTTTGTTTCTTTAGCGCATAGCATGCTAATTTTATACTGTTTTACTCTCTCCGCGCAATACACCATATTTGATTGTACCTTATTTTTTAACAGTTAATGATATTTATTAAATTCCAGTATTTTATGGGTGATTTGGAAAATTGTATATGCTAAATTCAGTGCAAAATTTATTTTTTCTATGACATATGAAAGTTTTTCGTGGAGATGCTGGCAAAAATAATTTTGCCAGTTTTATATTAGATTTTTTTCCAACGACCTGAAATTTTAAAATATTTTTCGTTCAAATTTGAGGAATTTGGGCACCCCACTTGGCCACCAGATATGTACATCTCCAATGATTCAAAATGCGGAGAGCGTCTTTAGGAAGAAATGAAGAAATCAGAGGAAGTACAACATGGCTGTCAACGGAAAATATGTTGTACTTTCGAATCTAAATGATCTACTACCGATTGCACAATCTTGAAAAACTGAATATTGTATTAAAGCTACGAATTGAAAAATACCTCCACTTCACCACTACTTAAACAAAGAGGTTACCTAAGATACTGAGAGTATGAGAAGATGCTCATCTCCGACATCCAAAACTCTTAAATAACCTGCACGAAAACGTTATAAACATAAATATTGTATATAACATAATAACTAAATGGTGTACACTGCGGAATGTAAAAGGTTTCGCACTTCATTTGTTCAAATCATTCCATATTTCTCTTGTTCTTCATTTGCTTCGTGCTCAGCAGATGGCAACATCTGCGGCAGGATGTCCTAATGCATGCTCCCTATTGGGTTGGCTAGCCAAAATCTGGCCGCTTCTATTCCATGAGATACGGAGACGACAGAAAGAGCTAGCACTGATCTGGGAGGGATATTGAAAACAGTGTTAGAGGGTAGAATGTTGGGTAAACGAGGGAGAGGAAGGAAGAGATAAGGATTTTCAGGTGTAATGAAAGGGAGTAGACCTTATTGTGGCTTGAAGAGGGAAGTCCGCGAATGTAGGAGAGACTGCTAGAATACTCTATGGATACCTACTTAAGTCGGTAGAATACTTCAATAATAATAGTCAGTGGCGTAACTTATAGTAATATGCTTTGGGAGGGATTGAACGGCCTAAGGTGGCGACCCCTAATGGCCAGTGAGCTGGGACACTTTTTTTCCTTCCGCAGTGAGTGACCTCTTCCAAGGAAATAGCTCTAAGTCACAATTTATCTCAGGGGACACTGCACATATGGATTCAGACGGTCAGGTTTCTTTAATCTCGCGTTCATAATCGAATTGAATCTAGCGTACAAGAGATGTCTCCCTCCCTTTGTCGTGATCCTTGATAAACGGTCCCGTCCTTTGCCTTGAAACGCTAGAACCACAGAGGACATGAACCGCTCGTCCCACAGTCAAGATGACCAGCACTTCTTTCTTCATCCATTATTGCATGGGTCATTTACTTTCAATATCGCCGAGAAGATGGGTCAAAGAGGAGGTGCCCATATCAGAAGAATGGCGAGTAGTCTATTGTGATGAGAAGAGGGGTCGTTCTTCTGTCACTTTTCTTTGGTCACGCCGACGCTCGGTAACGATTCGTCCCAAATTTCACATCTCATAGCGAATAGTTTTTGCGGTCAGCACACCATTTAGGGAAATATTCGCTACACCCTCCGCCCTGCTCTTTGCCTTGTAGAAACTAATATTAGCCAGGCTTCTTCCAGGGTTGCCTCGAATCTCTTGTAAAGCTCGCGCCCCATATTGGCCCTTTCCCAGAAAATGGCGGGCAAAAGTAATTTTTTCACCTTTGTTGAGGCTCGCTCTGAACATGCAGTTCATGTTGTGGGTGTACTACCGCACAGTGGCAGATCCAGAGGGGGGCTAACTCTCCCCCTGGTGTATCCAGTTAACACTAGATAAAACGGTATTTTTTTCAGACTCCCACTAATGCCGGGAGGTTACCACCCAGACCCTCCACCCAGCCCCCCATATCCCCATCTTGGATCCGCTACTGCTACAACACACTTACGTTTACCAAAATTAACCTAATAAAGTTTCCTTTCCGGCCTTGGTAGCGGCGGGGTAAAGTCCTCACTTGCCAAGTAAGAGGCCGTGGGTTCGAGTCCCACCTGGGTAGGTTGCAACTATCTAGTGCTTGGATGTTCGTGCATGTGTAATTTTTGAAGTGCTTAATATACCCCGATGTAAAAGATCAAAACGTACTATTTTATGTGTCATGGAAATTTATAATAAATAAATATATTATTGCTTAAAATCACGACTATTTTTACGAAAATGCTATTTTTTATTTATTTTTTCGAAAAAGATATTCACCAATCCATTTTGACTCTATATTGGCAAATAAAATGCTAAATTACGCTATAATATAAATTGTACCTTAACTTTCAGTTAATTCCTAGATTGTAATATTTTACTGATTGCAGAGATCAATGAAGAGGTTCGTGAAGGGGAATCATTTTTCATTAGCGAATTCCGCGCAAATGTTGGTTTTAATAGTAGTGACACCGTTTAACTTGGGATTTTTTATGGTGGTAAGACAGGATATCCTAGGAAAGTTATTTCTAAAGAGTTCATCTTAATTTAGATTAGTTCATTTGGATTTCAATTTCGTATCCTAATGTAAGTGCTGGTAAGGTGTAAACAATTGAATTTACCTAGAGGCCCCGAACTTACTTTGATATTAACTTGTTTTTATATCGTAAGTTCAGTGGAGCAATGAATTTTTCGTGAAATAGTTATATATGAACGAATATAATCAACGTAACCTATACGTGGGCTTCGGAACATTGCTGACATTGCTAATTTTTTCCCAGCAGTTTTTATCAGAAAAACAGAAACGAAAATGCTATTTTATTTCTCTGTTGCATCTTGTCATTGACCACATTCTCTCTAGAGAGAGCGAAAGAAATACTTTCAATGTTCTGTTGTCTGTGGCCGTTTACTAGTTGGAAGAATCGATGCCACTGTTCATTCAAAGGATTCAACAGGCGGATGGGAAAATATGTTAAAATTGTCATCTTCATGAAATTATTAAAATAATCCTTATTCCGCTATTTTATTTTAATTACAAAGCAAACATTTCCAAAGTTGCCGCCCAATTTTCGCGAGTGGGTGACGTCATTCGAATTCTGCTTAATGTGCTCGTTCAGAGAGGATGTTTCTTTGACGGTAGAATGTGAAGAACAACGATGGCCTATGCACAAGGCCGAGATGTATCTGCGCAGCGGTGGCCCGCTCGGCATTACCTCGTGGCGTACTTAACTTATATTTGTAGTTAAATGGTCAATTACGGTTATTTTCCTCACGAATTACTGGAGTGTAGCGCTTTATGGTGTGGATACATAGAAGGAGGACGAGAGAAGACTGGAGGCGTTCAAGATGTGGGTTTGGAGAAGAATGGACAAGGTGAAGTGGACGGAGAGGAGGAGGAAGTGCAGGACAGGGTGGGTGAGGAGAGGAAGCTTCTAGGTGAGATGCGGAGAAGACAGAAAGAGCGAGTACTGATCTGGGAGGGATATTGGAAACAGTGTTAGATGGTAGAATGTTGGGTAAACGAGGGAGATGAAGGAAGAGATAAGGATTTTCAGGTATAATGAAAGGGAGTAGATCTTATTGTGACTTGTAGAGGGAAGTCCGTGAAGGGAAGAGAGACTGCTAGAATACTTCTAAAATACTCAATGAATACCTCCTTAAGACCGTAGAATACTTTAATGATAATAGTCAGTGTCGTTACTTATAGTAATATGCTTTGGGGGGGGGGGCTATCATCATTTTGCCAATAACGTTTATTTTTAAGCATATGCAGTTAATAAATTGCAAAACTAGACAGTAATTTAAAATAACTTTTTCATTTCTTTGAAGCTTTGGGGGGCATAGATCCCCTCGTCCCCCTCAAAGCTACGCCACTGATAATAGTGATAGTAAATATTATGATAATAGCCCTTGAAATTGGCGACGGATGCATGAATCGGGTCTCTTTGTTTTTCATGCTGTAACACAGTAAAAACAATTGGTGAAATTGCCCATTAAGCACCTCTGAAATCATAAGGGAGTTAAATGTCAATACGATCTGACTTTTTTCTCTTTTCACGGTGCGGACCACTATGGCTGGTCGAGAAACGAATGATCTAGTCGGTAATTATTCTTGGCTTTTCGTTCTTCTTGGCTCTTTCTTCCATTTCCCGGTACTTCCTCGGTCCTTTGGGGTATTCGGGAAAAGGTGAGCGGAAAGCGTCAAAAGAAACGACTGCACTCAAATTGGACACATGCCACGGGCGTGAAGGAGCATTATGTACTCCTTAAGAAGCATTTAAGAAAGGTGGCCAAGTGACAAGCAGAAGATGGGTTTTTAGGAGGTGAGGAAGATTGCGGCCGAGGCATCTAAAAACAGCTTCTCTTTCGTATGACGTTTTACATGCTAACATCCTAGGGGACTGCATAGAGGAGGCCCAATTCCACCCAGGCTGATTTCTATTGCCACATCGGTCGCATTTTTATCGGTTTTCAAAAATTTCCGCGGCGCGGTGATAAGCGCAATGCCACTCCACGTGACGTCACAGGGACCTAGATTCTGTACGAGTAGATAGGAGTTTTACATCGTCTGAGATTACCAATGCATGCATGAGATACAGAGCTCAGGGAAACATTTCTTAATAATCACCTATTAAAATCGCCTATGGTCGGAAAGTTTCCTTCGTTTGATAGGGCATTAATAATCCTTATTTAAAGCAAATGCTACCTCCTAGTAGGGTACTCTATGCTACCGCCATGCTCGGCAGCAAGCAGCCTGCATCGTAGCGGCGTTCATTGCCTCGCACCCAGGTGGCCTCACACAGCAGCAGCCAGACGTTGCACGGGCTTTTCCCAGCATTCATACTTAGCCGTCGCGTTTTCGCGCGCTTGTAAATTTTAAAAAAATATTAGGAAACCACCCTATTAGAAGATGACCACCTTTGGTACATATTGACTGCTTCGAGAACCACATAGTATAAAGACGGGGTGTTATATGTGAAACAATAAACGTTAGAGAGGAAGAATGGTGCCCTTCTGAAATATCCAGCAATGAGTGTAGTGTACCATATATGATGCAAAATGCACTGAAGGGCGCGAATCCTTAAAATACGCGAGCGCTATACGTATTGGGCTGCATCGCATCTTTTTGGAGCGAATCTCGGATCGCGTGCGTGCGAAAAATTAGAAAAGCCCCAGTCACGAAGTGACCCGTGGAGATTTGCATTTGGAAAGAAAAACCGTTCATCAATTTAGATTTTTTTAGTGTCACGATGTAGTTTTCCTTATTTCGTCGGATTTGATGCGAACGTATGTTTAAGTTGGACTTAAATATTGTTTACTTCTGGTTTGGTTGTAGAAATATGCCATTTTCCATATTTAATTTACCATTTCCGTTTTGTGGTTTCATGGAGGTTTTGATTTTCCCACGTGTTTTTGTTTCCGCACGATTTAAATTTTATTTGCAAATAAGGCCACAATTTTTTTCTGTGTCCCAAATATTTCAGCCTCAGCGAGAAAGTTGCTATAATGTTATAATGAATTGGACTGGACTACGATGGACGCTAGAAATTTGAATCTTTGTTTTTATTCATGGATCTGTTTATCAGCGGTTTTTTAAATATTATCCGTCACGTGATTAAGAAGCCGCTTCAGTGTCTCCAGCTAGTCTCCTGCTGTTTCAAGATCCAACTATTTTTTACACATAGACAACACAGTGGTGTGAGGAAGGCGGAATTAGTTATGAAAATCTTCTGTGGCTGCTTTACTTAATAGAATGCAAACATTTGAAATGTATTTGACATAGTATGTATTGATTGATGAGCGTAGTTTTTGTATCTAATGATTGCCATTGCTTACTAATTCGACGGCTAACATGAATGATAATCTCGCTATGAATTGTACTGTTTTAAATTGGAGGGAAAGTTGAAATGATAATTGAACTTCAAGAGCCGTTTGCAATAGAATATAAAATTTTAACCCTTTCTTTTTAATGAAATTATCGTGATCAAGGCAGTATAAAAAATGATTGGCATAACCCCTCACGGTATTTTTGTGCAGAAATCAATCACTTTGTTGCATCGCTCTTTTTTTATTTATAGCTATTATTTTCAGTTCACGTCACTTGTAGCGTGATTTCCAGGTATCAATTAATAAATGTATTTTACGCGACTTTTAGTTTTAACTTTATCAAAATATCTGGATATTGACGACCCTTTAATACAATCGAAATTAGTAACAGAGAAATTTTCAATAGATGATTATTTTAACAGGGTATTCTTTCTTTCAATTCTAGCACGAATTCTAGCTGAAGATATCATAGAAAGCAACAGAAGTCGATGGGCCTATTTACTCTACCCACTCAAACCAACCCACCCGGGTTGAGACCCAAAGGTACGGTAAAATAGTTGCAGATTCGTTTCCAGCAATATGAGATCATTTGGAAATAATTGTTCTAGCTAATTTTTCAGTATCAACATTTTATTATTGAAATTATTTGAAAAGTTCAATTACTGAAAATCAAAGGTATTGTAAAATTAATACCAAATACTACTCTAGCGGCTTGAAGACATTCAGAAAAACCTGTTTTCATAAATTTTAACTTTTTCAATATTAAATCGTTTAAAATATTTGAAAGTAAAAGTAATTGTCAATTATGAAGCATAAATAACTGCATATCAGGCTTATCTAGATCTAAAACATAGTTAAAAATTTCATTGCATTTCAGGCAATTATAAAGTTAAAGGACTATCGAAACGTGTGATGGAAAACATCCTAAAATTCGCAAGTTTACCTAAGTCACTGTTGCACCCTTGGTAGTTTGAGTATTAACATTTCTTATAGCCTCCATGAGATGACTTCATCACTTCCAAATACTGAACATCTTTATACCAACTGTCGCATTTACGAATGGTCTTGTGACCAATTGTCGCGGTTACGAGATACCGTGGATACGAACTGTCAGTTTACGAGATGTCGGTTACGTAGTAGCCGTTTACGTATTTCGACGTGGAACCAACCGAAGTAGACGTCGAAAATGGCACTGCCCTGAAAACCGTAGAAAAATTCGGGATCCTCAAGGATAAGAAACTGTCCTTGCGAAGAAAATTTCGTGGCATCTCTGGTGGTGGCGTCAGTGGTTGGCCACCGCGGGTTGGTGAATGCTGCTCTTCAGTTAACCTGAAGATGTCAGCAGCTTACCAGTTCTTCGGGAGTTATTCAAGGAGAAACTGAGGACTAGATAGCGGCGCACTTACAGTGCGAAAAATTTCACATTGGAAAAAGTTATTTGCCTTAGCCGGGATGCGAACCCGGATCTTCCGAATTCATCGGGAATTCCATATTTTTAAAAATCGATTTTTAACCCAGACAGTTTACCAGCTCCTTGAGAAGTTTTATCTTTTTCTCCTCTTATTTGCTCCTTGTTAATGTCTACGAAAGCGTGCGATATTATCTCCGAAATTTACTCAACTCAGTTCGATTGCGTAAAAAAATTAGATTCATCATATCTCTCTTCATAAATAAATAAATCAGTCAAACTAATCAATACTCTTAGGTAGCTTGAATTTCGATAACTTTCATATGCCCTTTGTCGGCTGCAAAGTACCATTTAGTAGGGTGACGAGCTGCATATCTGCATCTTCAAGGCCGATAATTATGTAATGCTTCTTCTTGTGATCCGGCTTTCCAGAATTCTAATTTTCATTACCAAATTCTGTGCTAGACTTCATCATTACGTCGCCTTAAGTCCGTTTTACACGGGGCAAGTCATTGAGAAGGTTAGCACTGCATAAATTTCTCAATCATCCATGGAATAATTATTGCGCAGACGATTGCGTTACTGCTTAACATGGTACACGTTAGCAAGCTGTCAATTAGGAAATTTCGTCGTCTCTTGAGTACACGAGTAGCTAGTTACTTGTTGGAACATAGAAAAAGCTATACAGGGCACAACGTTTTTGACATACTGGTCTGTTTCGTGTGAAAAGTTCTTGCTGCGATACCATTAATTCCAGTAATACCGTAAAGCATAGCTTTAAATCATATTTCAAAAGTCGCACGCAAACACATATCGTCACTCAGCTTATTGCAATTGTTACTAATGTGACATCTATTGGAAAAAATATTGTTGAAATTGCGAAAATGCGAGCTCTAAATTAGAGCAGGGGCTATTTTGTCGTCTCGCATCCACGCATTCTCGCATGTATTCTAGCAATTCACCACTTTACACGACGCAGTTTTGATTGTACCTTCATACATACGTCAGATTGCGCAATGATGTACCCCGTGTAAAACGACCTTGGCATTACTTCCTCTTCTAGTGAACACCTGCAAAATCTTCTGCTTACGTGTTACAAATTTTCTCTCTCGCCGCCAGCAATGTTAAGTATCTAATCCTTATAGTTTTTCTCTGTCATTTGCGCCTTATTTATATTTTTTAGGTGTTTTACATCTAGCTAGCCACCTTAAGGGTGTTTGGGGTTGAGTTATCACCAGCATGCTTCATGCAGCAACTGCAAAATCAGATCGCTTGTGAATTACATTCCCCAAGCTATTACGGGTTTCCAAATTCATTGTAGCAGTATTAATCATGAGGAAATATCACAAAGACTTCCTTGATTGTCTCCTTTGATTTTGATCCATCGGATAATTTATCAGTTCTTCCCCAACCAGAGCGCTATGAGTAATTGGTACCTGCAGGCTTTTTTCTTCGGCATTGATTTCTTAAAAAAGCTCCTTTAAACGAATTCATTGAATAGAAAATGTTTGAATTTTGTGCTCAATTTTTCCTTATTTCTACCTTTGATAGCACATTTTGTCGTATATTTCAACCCTTTTAAAATACACCTCAAAGAATTTTCCATTTCCACTATTCCATAGAAATTGAAACGTGAGTGGCTGTAAGAATTGCTAAGAAATGGGCATCTTGAAGTCGTTGTAGTAGATATTTTATAACATTTAAAGCATTGTAGTATAATAAAGGATAGAAGAATTGGAAGAATCTTTCGCTAGTAACCATCATAATTTACACATAAACCAATGGATATCACCACGTGATACATGAACTATTGACGTAGCTAATGGAGTTCTGATGTTCGATTGCGGATGGGGTTGAGCATATAAGATTTCTTTTGTATGACTAATTATGTTCCTTATTATATTCTATATTCCTTTTTATAGTAATCAAAGTAGCATAAAATATATTAAAATGGAGGGGTTCTTTAGAGAAACTGGAGGCCAAGTTTATAACTCAATACCTTAGGTTAGAAAATTCATACAATAAAACCACAGTTTTTAGATCTTTTATTCTCTTTCCAACAATACACGAGTAAAACTTACATTAAAAATTACTACAAATGACCTCATCACAAATTAAGTTAGTATTTAATCCGCGTGTAGACGCTCAAATCACACAAAACTTTCCAGCACTGGTTTACCGTGACGTTCTTGTTAACTGTTGCTTAACTGTAAGAATTAACAGTTTGTCATATTTCACAAGGGTAACTAAATATGCAAAAGTTGAAAGGAGTCGAAGTATCTCGGGCTGAAAATATTACATGTACCAACTTTTTTGGCGTTAAACTGACATGTATTAACCGAGATGCGATTTGCACAGTTAAGACGATTGTGACGAACAGAGTTTTGAAAAATTCACAGTGAGGGCGTAGTTGCCAACCTGGTCGGGTAAAATATCCGCATATTGGATTATCTGGGCAAAAATTGCCTATGTTGGAAAGTTGAATGCCCAGAATTGACACGGAATCACCATATCAGTCCCTGCAACGACCACGTCTGTCTAAATCACAAGGTTGTTGTGCTGTGTCGGTATCTTCTTCCAGATCTACCGATCTCCCACCTGTAACGCCGCACCAACCCTCTTGCGAGAATCTGGGATACCTCGCAACCAAATCAAAAGACTCTTTTATCCTCAGTTCATCCAAATCCCTATGCCACACCGTGTATTCGACGCAATTATGTCCATTCAAAGTTATGCCCATAACTGTCACGGTATGAACGTCGCTCATGTCAAATTCCACTCTTCTTCTGTCGAATACAATCGGTGCTTTGCCCTCCTTAAGGTAGCCGGGAATGCGCCGGACGTATCGTGGCGTGATGGACATTGCCTCGGATTGGTAGCACACAGTGTAAGCGTGAAACAACGTATATACTTCTGACTCTTGACCTTCGGAACCATTTCGCGTCAGTAGTTGCAAGCATTCTACACCTTCCCGACTTCTGTGCGGGAAAGCGAGGTAGATGTCACGGACGTCGTACTTCTCATTGTTGAATTTACAGTAGGCATCTTCCGGGAAGGAACTTACTTTGCAGAAGAAGTCCGAGCTCTCATCCCTCTCCATGGATAAAGTAGGCCAGTGGGCCTGCGCCAATGGTGATAGCAGATGCTGGTCGCCGCGCACTGCCGAGTAATCCAGCTTTATTAAATTTGCCGGAGAGGCGATCAGAGGTCTGTATAGAACAAACGCCCATACGGTGATAGCGGTGGTCGAGATCCATGACAGTTCCATCTTTGCGATCGGGACACACTTTTTGGACTGATAGTAAAAGAACACTAGACGCTTTTCTTTGGAAAGTTCTTTTTTTCCCCTCTATCAAACCCATGTTTGTTTTCGTGATAAGGTAAAAATAAAGCACTCACCGTTGTCTCCAGCTTGAAAAAAGTTCTTATCCTACCCGATAAAAATTAGTATCGATCTATTTTACCAGTTTATGCCGCATCTTTCGAATATTCCGAGCCAAATTTTCGAAATTTTCTCTAGTAAGTCTTTAATAAATCATCATACCCATAAAATAGCATCATAATCTTTAGTTTAATCATAACCGAATCCATGTGATTTTTGTAAGCCATTCTATTGAAAAGTAGCTCTAAGAACTTAGCTTAAGAACTTTTGAACAATCTTACCTAATACGAATAAATTAATACTTGCATTCCGTTGTTAGCACTAGAGTTAACATGAAATGTGAGCCTAATTCATCTTATAGTGTGAGACCTTTGTTTTCACTCGCTTACCGGAGCTAAAATTGGGAGACTTAGTGGGTGGCATTTTAAATTCTAGCATTTATTTGATGCGGAACAAAGATATCATATCTTACATGCATTTCCTCAGTATTAGCCATAGCTACACACTTAATAATACAATATAGATATTCTATTTTTTTGTTCCCTTCCAGATAATAATAATAAAATATTTTACGTGATAACTAATCTGTTCATGGGCCTTAGAACCATGGGCCACAGTTGTATCTTGTTAGGTAGGAGATGCGTTTTTATTCCACACGGTTTAAAATGTGTTTTATATTGGACTAGTGGCTGACTCTTTGCCTCTTGTATATGTATGAAAGGGGTAGCTACTGGATTGCATCTTACAGGCATCACTCATTCTGTCACACGAATAGCTAGAACATAGAGCTATAAATCTCGGAACTAATAAAAAAAATAACTTAGTGTCTTCCAGTCACGTAGGACGTGATACCCGTGGTATTCACTATGAAGTAATCTCCAAAAAAGGAAGAAACCAAGTAACACTGTAAAACGAAAGAATAGGCGGTTAATATTGTAATCGTGTAGGTTATATCTCACATTATATCGAGAGACAAATATATTTCATCTTATGGAAGACATGGAATTTCTACTTCATCGGAATATGTAATCGGGTTAAGTGCAACCTTGAGAAAAGCTTCTCGCATTAAGTATTTCTCTTGACTCGAAAAGCCATAATCCAGAATTGGTAGCCTACTATCACGTATATTTAATTCCAAAATCTTTACGAATGACAAAGTTAAAATAATAACATAAAAAAGTAATAGACACCCTTGGTACAAACTATATTTTTTAAAATTTAGCTATTGGATACATATAATGACAAGAAGACTAAGGTAATGCGGTTTTTAAAGCATCGCAAGTGAGGAATGTGAGACTGAAGAAATAAGTAGGTGGGGAAAACTTGAGCAGGTGGAGCAATTCAACTATTTAGGCAGCACATTCGAGAAAAACGGATACAGTAATAAGGACATCAGGAAGAGAATTTGATTAGCAAAGGAGGCGTTCATGAGCAGGAAGGAGTTTATGGGAGGATCGCTATGTAAAAGTTTAAAGAAAAGGCTAGCGAAGAGTCTCATCTGGTTTGTTGCTCTGTACGGAGCGGAAACGTGAATACTAAGGAAGGAGGACGTGTCTTGAGAGAAGACAGGAGGCATTCGAGATTTGGGTATGGAGAAGATTAAGTGAACGGAGAGGAGGAGGAGGAACGACGAAGTGCTGGACATGGTGGGTGAGGTGAGGCAGCTTTTAGATGAGATACGGAGGAGACAGAAGGTATGGGATGGAGGGGGTACTTAACGGAAGGGAATGTTGAAGACTGTGGTACAGGTTAGAATGTAAGGTAAACGAGGGAGAGGTTGGAAGAGAATAGGATTTTTAGGTAAAATGAAAGGGAGTAGGCCTTATTGTGAATTGAATAGGGAAGTGGTTGAAGAAATGGTTCATTAGTACTCCCTTAATCAACTCCCTGAATGCTTCTTAAGCACTCCATGGAAACCTACCTTAATCGGTAGAAATTTAAATTTGTAATAATATTGGATACATGTAGTTATTCTTCCGAGCGAGGATCCTGCATATGATTAACATTGCTGGTGCTGGTGCACTTCTGTTACGCATGTTCTTCTAAATCTTTCAAAAAAAATTACACTTAACCTCCTTTGTCCTGGCGTATAATATACAATATATCGAAGTATGATTTTTTACCGCTTTGCAAAGTGAAATTTCGTAATGTGACTAGTTGAATGATTCCTGACAGATCCATGCAGACTGACATCATGCAGAAGCTTGATTTACGGAAATAGATAATGTTGTTTTTTAGCCTCAATTTAAGCACCTTAATAAAAAAGGCCGGAGGATAAAGCCCTAACTTTGACCTCATAGAGGTGGTCACTCTTGACTAATTTAAGTTATACCGGGACCAAAGAGAAAAAAATCAGTCGCCTTCAACGGGATTAGAACTCGGATCTCCTAATTTCCGGTCGATTGCTTTAGCCAGTTAAACAATTGGGGATAGCTTAACTGGCAAAAAATTAATTTTAATTTAATTAATTTATTTATTATGGTGGGCCATTGGGCCCATGAGGTAATTTACAGGTGCACAACAATTCAGTAAAAATAATTTGACAAAGGTTCAAAGAAAAAAAACACTACAGCAAGACTCAGTAAAAGCAAAACAATAGAGAAAAAAAAACAAAAAACAAAAACAAAATATAAACCTATACTAGCATATACATACAATTGCATCCCGAATGCGGATACCTGGGTATCTAGCCACACAACATTTTCAGATATATTAAAAAATTTGAAACTGTATCACAATTTATTCAAAGAAAAATATTCAGGCGTAACAGAAAAACATAGGACCAATAGAAAATTATATCATGAATACAGATACCCGGGTATCTAGCCACACAACATTTTTTGACACATGAAATACATTTGAAACAGTATCACAATTTATTCAAAGAAAAATATTCAAGTGAACATTAATGATTTTTCCTCAGTGGATTTTTCGCACCATTTGTGCATTGCGGGTGACTCCGTAAAGTTTTAACCTTGCCTAGTCATGGTAAACGTAAAATATCAAGAATAAATCATTCTGAATCATTTATTTCTACTTTTATTAAATAATCGTGTCAACTTCTCTAGCAATATTCGTGCTAAAGTCGGAAATTAGGAGATAATTGCGCTGTGTATTGCACGGGCCAGGAATGGATGAAAGGACCCATTTCTGCACTCGTTCTAAGGCTCCAAAGATGATTGAGATGTCAAAAAAAATATCCATTTTCATCCCAAGGCACAAAAAATGTTTTCCAAGCTTAAAAACTTAGACCCAGCATTGCTTCTTTCCCAGGCAGTTTTTTTTAACCTATACCCTGCGACCCCTTTAGGAATGAAGGGTAAGAATTTTTTTAACCCCTGCCTTGCTAGAAAAAAATATTTTTTTATATTTTCCCTGTGATGTTTGGCGTCGGGATGCTGAATGGTGGGCATCATCGCTTGTTGTGAAATCCCAGTAGTCGTTGCCATTCACTGTGACCATTGTTATCAATCAGCGTTGAGGACAAGTTAAATTTACCGCGCCGTCGCTTTCAAAAACTAGAACGGTACCGTGCGTTCATTATAAAAAAGGAGCTTCTCCAAGGGGTTCGTGGGTCTACTTTTTTTTTTTAGCACGCCTTGGTCATGGGTTTCCAGAGTACATCGCAACGTTCAAAGGAATCCGATTGGCCGACCTTTACTGGAATCGGGGTCAACGATCCTTTTCTCTCCTAGAATTACGGCAAAATTATTGAGTTTTTTTTTTGGTACGTGCATAAGGAGATGATATTCTGTCGTTTCAAAGGAGGTTCTCATTTATTATTGTGAAAAGGAATTACCTGCGCTAGAATCGAAGCATACCTTCGGAACACTACCTGGCCGCTATCCTACTAAAATGAAGAGGTACCTATTCAAAATAGGGCAGGAGTTGCTTATATCAATACGAGGAGTATACAATGGTCATATCAAAAAGAGGAGAAACACAACAAAAAGTACATTTTCAAAATAGGACAGGACAGGATGAGATGAAACACTGGAGAAAAATATTAGTGGAACCACATTATCTAAGCAAACCTATATTATTTAGGTTCCTTCAAGTATAGGTAAACGCCTGTTGTCCTAGAAATCCCTCTGCAAGCCTATTGAGGCCAAATCTTTGTGTATATTTCTACGATTGCTGGTATTGCTAAAGCTTCCTGCTACTCTGGTGGATTGTTGTTGTGTTTCTGCTCTTTTTTTTCGTATTGATATAAAATATAGGGAATGGAATTTGAACGTGGATTCAGGGTATTTAAGGATTGGGGCGTTGAGAGAATGGCGTGGAGGGATGTGTTAAGGTATTTCGGAGGGTTGGGAGAGGTGTGGTACGGAGAAATATTCGGGGGTGGCGTGAGGCTATAATGTTGGAGTCCCTTTAAAAGGAATAGGGATGAATGGTGGAAGAAATACGTGCTAAAGATGAACTACGCCCTCATATATTGTTCCCTCTACTGCCATCGATCCATCGCACGATGTTTGTAACATCCCCAACCTGTGTTTCAACTAGCTTCCTTCAACAATCGTACCTTGATAATTTTGACGAACCTAGAAGCAAACAGCTCTGTACATTCTCGAGGAAGTAAAAAAAATCATTGCATTTTCAAGGACTAATAATGTATGTAGACGTGACGTGATGTGAATCATTTGTATTCATGAGTGTGAACTGTAAAAACTTTCAACAAGGGCAAGAATAGGTGACGGTACCGGAAGTTGGAGAAAATATCGATAGTATATGATGCAAACTTATCGAAATGTCTGCTGCTTTTGGTTTATATTCATGGAATTATTTAATATTTGCCATTAACTCAAGTTATTTACCTCAAATATACGATTGATAACGGTTAACCTATTCTCCGACTGAACTGCTTAACCATAGTTCTATTAAATTCATATAACTAATTTCGCGAAAGATGATAGCGTCGTCAGAAAATATACGAATATTACTGCTAATTCGGGGGCAAAGGTCATTTATGTATATCATGATCAAAAGAGAGGCGATTGCGCTTCCTTGTGGGATAACGGATGTCACTTTAAATGCATGAGAGTTAATTCCGTCTAGAACAACTTTTAATCGACTTAAGGGTGGATTTTGATATTTGGTGGAACTGTGTAACACGACAAATAAATACAATTACTCTAATATCATATGTTCCGCACATTTTTTCAAAGATCTGTCTCTAGTTTCGTCACTATGCACTATGAGAATGATTATGGTGAATAGTGTCGATACCTGGGTTAGACCATTAAAATAATTTGTGTAACACTCGCTATTAGTGTATTTGCAATTATGTATCCAACTACATTTGTCTCATAAATACATCTGATTTTGTTAACTTTAGCACAATATTCAGTTAGCTTAAAATATTCCATTTACACGTAAGAATATTTTGTAGTATTTCTCTTTGAATTGACTTGCATCTTTATATTCTTTTACATCGTATGACAATTGATTCCATACTTCGCAAGAGGTGACATGCGTAACATGCAGGACTTAGCGCAAATAGATGTTCAATAGTGTGGTATGTAAAGTTCTTCCATGTAGAGTATTGGACGTTTATATGTTCTTGCGTTATAGTGTACATTTCGGTGTAAATATGTGGGAATTTCTGTCGTTATTAACTTGTACATAAATGTTGCCTTATAAAGTAAGCGCCTATGCTGTATTTTTAACCATATTAGTTTTTCAAAAAATGGTGTCCCATTCTCATAATGTGTGATGTAAAAAATATACCTTAGAGAGGAGTTCTGAATCCTCTGCAGTAGAGGGAGGACGTCGAGCCAAATTTCAGGATATCTCTCTAAGTGGGGAGGGGAGGTCCAAAAATCGCCAAAATCAACTCACGTAATATATGGATGCCCCCAAAGTCGCGTTACCAATTTACTACTGTTTCGTTTAACCCTCAAGAAAACTGGCGGCGGAGGAAACAAGGCATGGAACGCCGGAAGCTGCCATACGCATGGCAGTGCCGGGGAACATAAGGAGCACAGTCGTCGTGCAAGGGTAAGGAAAACAAAGGGATTTGGTGGTTTCTTAGCAGCGGAAACGTGGTGGGAGTATGAGGGTACAAGAGTAGGAAACGGAAGGAGGAAGCGGAAATCGCTTTGAAGGGGGTGTGGACGGAAGTCATATGGGTGAGAGTGATCGTTTAGGGTTTGCAAATGGGCTGGTTCCTGGAATCGAAACATATTTACAAAAATGTTTCCCCTGAGTTTTATCAATGATCTAGAGTTGGACGCCGCTGGCTTCGAAAATGAATCCATGCCGCACAGTGGTCCGGATCCGGAAAAAAGCGGACAAAAATATATTATTTCGACTTTTTCGAAGCTTGCTTTGACTATGAAAGTCATGTAGTAATATTTTTGGGCATCACACTTCATGATTACTTTTTTATTAAAAAAATTGTTAACTTTGATGCATTGCGATAATGTAGCGCTATTTCAAACGTAGACGTGCTTGTTTTGCTTCTTCGAGATTACGTATTTTAGATTTATTTTTGGGATTACCTCTCCAATGATATTGGGAAAATAACTTCGTACAGTAATAATATAGACATTATACTACCATAAAATATAGATATCAACCTGTTACTGATTGATGATTGCTGTAGGAGTAAGTAAAGAGGGCACACTTTCGCAAAATTTCGCAAATAAAAAAATACTTTGATTTGCGCGTATATGTAAATTAGTGACAGGAAAATAAAGTCCTATAAAGATATTAGTAAGAAATCAGCTGAAAGCTAGCAGATGTGGTTTTTACCCTCCATTCGCTTCCACTGGGATGTTTTTGATTACAGGTCTGCCGCTTGCATGCATTTTCGCACAAAATCAAAAATATCACATTTCACTTTACGCGGTCCAACCGTGCCCCTCCAAGTTATCCTGGGGTTTTCCAGCACCCCCTCGGCGCCATGTAGGCGAAGTGTTCTGTCACATTATAATATACATTGTCTTATGTAGAAAAAATGACTATTTCATTCCGTATTATAATATAATAGAGAATATGGTTGAATCTCATAGATACAAGAATCTGATGAAGAGGAAATTGGTTTCGCAGGCTGCACTATCAATGGCATGTATTTATTTACGGAAGGCACTCTCGATAAAGGTGCTTGCTTCTTTGAGGCTGCCTAAAGCTCCGAATTATTTGTACTTTAATAATGTTAACAGTTATGGAGTAAATTATACATAATCATTACATTATTGGTTGGGTGTTTTGGGTGCGTGAGCAGTACCATAGTAACTACGGAGAAAAAATTTCTAAAAAATCAATGTAGGACATAGGGGACATTTTGGCACTTACCTTTCGACTTCTCTATTTTATTATAATATGTAATAGAGAAATAAGGTAGTTATTGGTTGTTAGTTGAGTTAAAATTTATATTATTCTACCCTCAATTCTCTCTCTTTTCCCATTTGTTGTGATCCCTCCTCCAGCCTCAATGTTAGCAAAATCTCCTTTTCACTTATTTCAAAGACGTAATATAATGTGGTGCATGCAAAGCATCACAGCCAACGAATATTTACCTCCCTGTAGCACAGTTTAGGCCATAATATCCACTTGCTACAATTTGAACATCTATGTTCGTATTTGTACTCCAACTTCCACGAATAATCTTCTGCTAAATGATGCATTCGATAAATATCATGTTGTCATGTCATAAGCGGGAACTCATTTTTGCTTATTAAATTTGATTCATCCGATTTACATGGACATTTTCCGAAGGGGTAAGGCGAGAATTTAAATTTTATCTCCCTTCTCTGATTACGCCTAGGAAAGTGCTTCTTTAATATACTAAAGGAATAACGTTAATTAAGAGTGCCATTTTATGAACGATTAAATGGGAAGAGTTCTAAATTAGTTATATGCTTTTTAAATTCTCTTTCACAAATAGTTTTCTGTTTCTCATTGGCTTGAGAGGTTCGGCTTGATGCTGATACAGTCTCTTCTCTAATCTTCTCAATTAGTGGCTATCAGAAGTGGAAAAATGATTGATTTAATTTTCAATTTAACTATTTTTCTACCTTCTGGACAATCGTTGCACCATTTTCATTATACTGCCTCATATTGACGTAATTTTCAAATTTGTATGCCGATGGCTCAAAAATATATGGTAACGTGTCTATGATTAATTTTTATCACACCTTCGAATATGACGCTACGAATACGAAATTTTGCCTCTACCGTATACACACTTAAGTGTTCTAGTCTTATCTTTAATTGATAAACAGGTAGAGACAATCTGGAGTCATCATAAAAAGTCTGCGGGATGGTTTTATTAAATTCAATTTTCCCCAATTATGGCATACAGAGTCCATATGTTTTAACGTCCATTAATATATTATGATGTGTTTACATTCATTAATATACAACTTTCATAAAAATGAAATTTTATTTGATTTGTGATATTGTCTTTTGATGCTCATTAGACCCCACCCACTGCCGCTTTTGCCTCATTAACTTCAAAATCGAGATGATGTGGGTATGAATCACGACCGTGTTCAGTCGTTTTCCAAATATCATCATAACTCAGCGCTACCCTCGATGTAAGATATCGTTAGTAAACAAGTGAGAAGAACCTGGACTATTTTGAGATATCACTGTTCACGTATTTTAAGTTATTTAACCCTTCACTGCATATTGTATCATATATGATACACTAAACTCATTGTCGGTCACTTCTGAAGTGCACGATTCTTCCTCTCCTATGCATTGTGCATCAGATATGATACACCCCGCCGTTAAACTATGTGGTCCTGTTATTAATAGTCTTTTGTTAGGCAGTGTAACTTATTTTTAGATTTGTCACTATTGGCCATTTTATGTGTTAAGTTTTAATAAACAGGTCGATATACTGCGGTTATTTTTCATGTCCCTTGTTCCAGGACGCATGCAACTCTGGATCTTTCTATTTAGAGACAGAATACATCGTAAATTTGTGGTTAGTAGTAACCCCTGTCATTTCATGATCTATCAAACGGTGATTTTTTTCAATGAAAGGCATACAATAATTTAACACTAGAACTACCAATGGAGTCATTTTGACTCCTCGCGATTTTTTCGAAAAGCGTGTAGTATTTTATTTTCTAGAACTATTTTAATCGCTAAGCCTTATTTTGTGTCAAAAATGAATAAAAGTCACGGAATTTCAGGTCAGAATTAAGAAAATTTTAGTCAGGGCAGAGAAATAAAATCGTGAGGAGTCAAAATGACTCCATCGGTAGTTCTAGTGTTAAGCCATATGGTGGGATAATAATATCAGATTTTGAAGCTCCCTAAATTCCCTGTATTCAGTATTCGATACGGACTCTGAAATTCCTTAGGTATGCAAATTGACCGTTGGAAAGTAAAAATATGTGGAGTTTTACTTGCATTGGACTTCCACGTCTGGTTGGCTTCTACACATTTTTCCACGTCTAACAAGCAAGTCCCATTTATTTACTCAACTCAAGGTGATAAAAGTTTCTTTGCAGCTTCAACCCTTCATTGCATTATATATCATATATGATACATCCACTCATTGATGATTATTTCAGAAGGGCACGATTATTCCTCGATAAGGCATGGTGTATCAGAAGTGATACACCCCGTCGTTCTACTATGTGGTTCTCGAAGCAGTCAGTAGGTGCCAAAGGTGATCAGCTTCTCATTATGTAGCAGCAAGTCAGCTCCCCGCCTCAGAAACGATTAAAGCATTTACCCGAGTGGTATCTATACTTGTAATTAGTTAAGGCACGGGTGCCAATGAGAAGTTTTCAATAAGTATGTGAAATTTAAACCTTTTGTGGAAAATTTTCCAAATCTGTCGGTCGGAAGTCGGCCTCAAAACGCGTTGGCACCCATCGCGCATTTAAATGGATTTTAAAAAGTCGCCTCTCGCGTCGCTGACGGACAAAGTGATCCGAGTTAGACGGGGAAACATGAAATAATGGGGGGGTGTTACCGGAAATTTATATACGTGATGATCTATCTAATTCATAACCTTTCAATGATATCCCTTGCAATTACAAAAATTTTACTTCAAAAATTGGAAAAAAAAGTGTATCGTATTGCACTCTTCACTGCGCCGCGGACATTTTTGAAAACCGATAATAAATTTTATTTATTTTTAAGAAAGAAAACCACATATAGCATAAAGTTGCCATTTTATAGTGGCCAGGTAACAATACATAAATTAGAGGACAAGCAAAATATATATCAAGAGGAAAAAAAGAAATAATTTTACAAAATAAAGACAACAAAAATCTGCAGGTACAAGCTACGTCGGTGACGGACAGAATGGAGAAAGGCTTAGGGAAAGGCGACCGAAGTGGCAACAGAAGTCATTTTTCTATGGGGTGGAATTGGGTCTCTTCTACGCAGTCCCTTTGAATGTAACCATGGTCAGGACTGACCTGCATGAGATGAGTGTAGTGGAAGCGGAGCATTGATTTTAGTGGACATGAGAAGAGGGAATGGTCCGCCTCGCGTGAGGAATCTCGGGGCGGAACATGTATATCCAAGCACACAAAGCGAAGGGATTGACATTCCGAGACCTCATTAAAGTTGCCCAAATAATGGGACGGATGAAAACAAGGTGGAGGAGAAATACCTCGCGGTGTTTGCGTTCAGGCGGGGATGCGAGTGTCGGGTTGAGGAGCAGGTATAAAGGCTGGTGAACGGAATGCTGGAGGTAAGGCGCTTTGCCAGTCGCGCTGCTTAGAGGCTGTCCTCAATACTCCATTCTCGAATATAATATTTGAGCAAGAGCCGATCTAGGATTTTTTCCGGGGGGTGGGGCACAAGGGTCTAACAGGTGAACAATCTTCTCATATTTCATTTATTTATTTTATTTATTTCAAAAGCCCACATACAGCAATATTCCCAACTTATAGTGGCCCAATAACAAGAAAACGAAATACATATGATGTAACGTTAATCAGATACATAAAATATGCCGAAAATCAAATCCTTGAAATTAAAGAATACAAGTACATAAAACTAAAGGGAATCGGAGCATGGTATGAAATGGGAAATGTTGCTATTGATGTTCAGAGAGGTAAGATAGAGCCAAGTTAGAAAAGGCATTCAGGGATAGGAAGGGAAAAGGGATCAATAGTTGGAGGAAGGGAATGAAGAAGTGAGGGGAGGCGGAAAAAAGTGAGCGATGAATGAGTAATAATCTGGGATCTGGTATGTGGAACAGTGAGTAGGTGCGCGTAGGGCGGGAGGGTACTCGGAAATTAAGAAAAGAAAGTTGTGCAGGACAGTCTGTGATTGAGTTGAGGATATTTTAGATAAATTTCTGGCCAGTTTTAAGCCGTGTAAAAGGAAGATTGTGAATGGAGAGAGAAGTTAGAATGGTTAGTAGGTATATTACATATTTGAGGGACTCTATATTTTACTATACTTGAGAAGAAGTTAGTAAGAGATTTAAAGGCAGAGTGATTTGACGGAACTGACATCGCCCAAATAGGAGAAAAATAGGTTATCACAGGAAGGATAATTGTTGAAAAATAGCAAAGAAAAGTTGTGATTAAAAACAACGTACAACAAGAACTGTACGAGATTTGTATTCTCTTTGTTTCAATATGAAAGTTAATAATAGGATAATGAGACTCCGCAATACACGACCAAAACGAATGTAATGACAACCGTATTAAAGATCTTGTCAATTTTTTAAGCGTCTGGGGCGGGGGTTTGTGCCTCCCATAAATCCGCGGTTTAGAGGATTCTCAAATCCGCCGCTAGAATCATTTTCGCTCCGCTCGCATCAAAATCAGATTTCAAAATCGCCACTCGCGATACCAGTCATCGATATCCACTATTCAATAAAATTCTGCTGTGAATATAGTGGCAGGTATTTTTAAAATTACCTCGGCCTGTCTACTCATCCACGTAGTACTACGGAATGATTCACAATAGGGTCTACTCCCTTTCATGCAATCCAACTGGTCTATTCTCTTCCTTTTGCTCTATCGCTTACCTTGCATGATTCCCTGTAACTCGGATGTAAAAGTTTCCTCCTCGCTTCGTCAACGCTACGGTAGATCAATTCATGAAAATAAAATAAGAGAGATAGACTATAGAACAGATAGATTTATAATGTTTTTTTTTCACGATATATTAGAGATTATAACGGCAGTGTTAGGACTCAGATATAGGTTAGTTGGCTGATAGTGTAGCTTACTAACTTAAACACTCTTTAATGGCTTTTTCTGAATTTTCCCATTATTTCTTAGATCATGTTTTGCGTATTTTAGCTTCACAGGCAGATTTCCTTCATAAGTAGGATATATAAGCATATATGCAATATGTACATATGTATGTGGTGTGCACATAGTGATCCTCTTGTATTCTAGTGATTGATCACCCCATGCCAAATACCCGCAGGGTATTATACAGATGTTAATATGTCCTCTCACCATCCAAACATTATTGTCTGCGTCGGTGGCGTTGGGGTAAAGTCCTCGCCTACTGAACCGAAGGTCACGGGTTCGAGTCACTCCTAGGAAAGTCCTTTCCTAGGGCATGAGCGCTTGATTGTAAAATGTTATGAAAACCCCGATGTCAAAGGGCAAATAGAGCTATTTTTCGGTGGTGTAGTAATAAATTTTCTCCTACAATCAATTACTTCGTTCCTTGTGTAGGTTTTCGCGGTGTGGCGAATATTCACCGGAGAGGTTTCACCTACATCTACATACTACCCCGCAGCCGCCTAAAAAGGCGTATGGCAGGGGGTGTTAGGACACCAGCTGTTTATGTATAAAAAGGAAATGCTCTAACGAACATACGATTTGCATTTATTAAAGTCCTTTATGGTTCGGGGGAAAAACGAATTCCCACATCTATCCGTTCGGCTAAGTATTTCTCTTAATTTATCGCTTCTGTCGGACCGGGAAATATAATGGGGCCTTAAAATTATTATTAAAATGAGACATTGCAATATTTCCACTTAGTTTCATTCAATGCCTCATTGATGTCTCATTTTAATAATATTACGAACTTCCACCATATCGTGACCAACATCATACAAGATACTCTAACATTATGTTCTCATTGTCAGTGTCGCTCTTAAAGATATCCATTCTCAATTGTTCACGCAATCTAAGCCTATCGCGCAGCCTCCGAGTCTCCAGCGGCTCCCAGCCTAATTCGCTTAACACCTGGGTAATGTTGTCCTTAGCAATTTTTGACGTTTGGTTTAATGGGATCTACACCGCGTGTGTAGACGTCAGTTACGCCGGCATTGCAACTGGGTTCTTTAGGTCAGCGGCGTAACTATTGAGGGGGATTAGAGGAAAAATCCTCCCCAAAGCCTCAGAGAAATAAGTAAAACAAATTATTTAAAACTATTATCTTGTTTTCACATATAGAAAGTGAATCTGCCTAAATTTTTAGTGAAAAATGATAGAAAATGTATTTCTTAGCATGCCATTTTTCAAAAATTTTCCCGGACCCCCATTTGCCTGGGGGAGTGGGTCGCCATCACAGTCCATCTCATTCCCCCCTGGATTATTCGTAGCTATGCCACTACTTCAGGTCACTCCACAGATGGACACTCGCGGTGTACATTCCGTAAACCTCTTCGCTGAACTACTTCGGTCACACGATCTATGCTTACAACCCCTGCCGCACACCCTTATGGCATATCATCTCTTTTTTCGGCGTGGTGGATTTGGTTGCTCGAGGATTGGTGTGGAGAAAGGAGTGGTATTGACGAGAGGATGGTTTGGATAGGAGGAATGGGGTGAGTGTGGGCTGGCAGTCTGTAGGTCGAAGACGAGAGTCCTTTTTCTCTCTTTCCCGGCATTCCATTCCATCCTTTACCCGGTAACCCAGCCTCCTCCGCCGGCCGACACTTCCATTTTGCCGACACCTAATTGGCCCTTAGAATACCTCCTCGACCAATCGGGACGCTCTCTTTTCTGCTCTGCCCCCACCACCACCCCCATTCCCCCCACCCCACATCATTCTACTCCCCCTTCCACCGGCCACAACCTTCTTACGTCCTCCCCCGCCCCTTCAAATCCTTCCGAGAGAGTTCCTTGCATGGACCATGTCAAGGTCTTCATTGATAAAGTGCGTGAGAAAGGCATTTTTAGTTTTCGAATCGGGAGAGGAGGGCTGTTTTGGCGTATAGTGGTGGGGTTGTGGTAGTGGTAACCGCGGAGGACTTGCCCGCCTCCACTTATCCAACTCAGCCCTCATTGTGGTGTTGGCTCGTTGGGGTATTTCTCCCTTACCGCACACAATAAAAACCGTGTCTTGTTCTCGTTTTGATCGGCGGGAGGGAAAAACCAGCGGAGATCTTTAAAAGAAGATTAAATCCTCGCCGGCTCACTCCACGCACACACTCTTACGACTGGAGGTTATGGCAGGGTGGTTTTGGGTTGGATACAGTGGGTGGAAAGGTTTACGTTTCCCACGAGAGCACAGAGAGAGAACGAGTTGGTTTATCAAAGGGGAGAGTTTGCTGGCTTGAAGGGGAGATGAATGCCTGCCTTTTCAAGGGAAGTGCCGCGCATCTCCGCGGAATTCTCTCCTCTTGGAGGTTTCATAGCGGGGATTAAATTTATATATTTACAATTAAAAGGGTGAGAATCCAAGGGGTACAAGTGATTTTATGTTCCGAAAAACGAGATAAAATAGATGTTTATTAGTGCTAAATTAGATAAATAGATGTTTATTAGATATAATAGATTATTATTAGTTTAATTTTCCACTTGATGTCAGCACTGAACAGAGAGTCAACCGTAAAATCAGAATAACTAAATGCGATAGAGTGGAATTTTTCCATATTGAAAGAAACACATACAATTTTCCACGGGTAAACTCCTACTCCTGACTTAGGTTTCGAAGTTATTACATCATCTTCAGGTTATTTTGTACCTTGAAGTAACAGTAAATACTTCCATGTGTGTCTTTCAATAAAGACTCACTCGTAACCCTTGGCCACCAAGTTTTTTGAATATTTCTTCTATCAATTTCTGTACCTAACTCTGTTTAGAAAACAAATCAGTTATACCCTTAGGTTTCTCACCCCCATCAATTTATTTGTATACATGCGAAAATAGACATTAACTGGCTGTTTAGTCGGGGATTTTCGGCGTTGTAATAATTGGAAATTCTACATTTCCATGCCCTGAACTGGGGTGGCCTACTCAGTCGGTACTCGAACTCGCGACCTTCTCATTGTCAGGTAAGGGTTATCCACCCACCGCCACTCAAGGCCGTGGCTTGAAAAAATCGTGGGACGGTGGTAATATATTCCAATGTATGGCTCGCTTTGGGGGGAAAACTAATGTTCCTAACATTTCGAGGGGTTTAATCTCCCTTACTACACGCTCGCTACGCCTTACTGCCACCAAGGTTGTCTAGACATCAATTATGTAAAATACCATTTTCAACTAAACACAAGAACACGGTAAACCTTGTATGCAACGGGTATTATAGCTGCAATGCGATTGCTTTTTGACAAATAAGCATGTATGACGCGTTAACTGATAAGAGACATTCTAACAATAAAACATAAACACCTTGCTTCGATGCATTGTGTACCAATAGCAAATAAATGCCGTAACTGAATGTGAAAGATTGAAGGCAATATTTTCGGTCTCATTGGTATCATATCTATGTATTGGTATCATATCTTTTTCATCCCGTCAGTGATATTCGATTCTCATAACTCTCCAGTTATGTCCAACCTCAATATATGTATTAGGGTAAGTGGAAGTCCAGGTAGTTTCTTTTAAATGCCATTATTTCTAAGAATAGACGAAATCCTTAGCAGAAGTCCTTGTGGTGGATCGCAAAGCATTTAAAATGTGTTTATGCTGAAAACCGCAACGATGAAATGAGTTCCAAAATTCGAATACCGAAGGGCAATGGGGAATTGACAGAAATAAGCTCCTTGGATTTAATTAATTATGGAATGATGTGGAAATTTTATTTCATAATGACTAACATATTGTTCTTACAAGCGATATTAAATGATATGTTGGTAGTAGGAATGTTTAATTGCCTAAATAGGATATGTTTGGTTCTAATTTCAAATAACTTCCCTTTGTCTGTCAGCGTTGTATTTTTTAAACATGATAGTATTTTTCAAAGTAATGCCAAAATTCTATGGTAAATAGAACCTCATTTGGAGCAAGAAGATACTTATTTTCTTAACCTTAAATGAAATGGCATTCACGTGGTTGAGCTCCATAATGTTATTCCCGATTTTCTCTGTGGCACAGGCTTTTTGCTAGAGTTATTTAAGAAGTCCACTTCAAGAAAAACTTTGGGCCATGCATCATTTTAAATGCCAACAGTACACAGCATGTAAAAATAAATAGCCTCATTTGTTGCATTGCATTCGTGGCTATCCAAACCTGCCTCGGTCAAGTGAGCACCATCAATTGTACGGTATTTTAAGCATAATTGGCGACTTACATTGATTTTTACTTTTATTCCGTGCTTTTATTTTGAAATTTGTACGATTAATCAATATTACTGTGCTCGTTAGAGATTCCAGTGAATGATAATCCTTAAGATGTTGTCGTAGGGGCGCGAGGAGTAAAAAGTTTGGAAAAAAAAGCGTCGTGTTTCGACGGGCATACATACGCCATCATCCCTTGCACCTCGGGGAACCATTAATCGCTGCAATCCATCGCCATTCCTTGGATAAAGGCGCGCGAGCGTGTGTGTGTGTATGTATACATTCCGTTTCCCTCCTTCGGGGGCGATATTAATATTTACGCGCATTCTTGTTAGGTGGCTGTCAGGGCTGTGCGACTCTTCGGGCGTTGAAGTCTCCGCAGCGCACTCCGGCGAGTTGGAGCGAGCAGAACACACCGGAGGATCGTACGTTATCAATCATCGGTCAGAGAGGCTCTTCTCTCTCCCTCATATGAACGGAGTGAGAGGTGAAGGGAGAGGGAAGGAGGGAGGGAAGGAAAAAAATATAAGAAGTCCCATTAAGGTATGTTTCTCACGTGAAAACGGATGGCTCATCTTACCGCTCAGTCAGTCGTCCTTGTGAGAGGACGCTGGAGGAGGTTGAGGAGGTGGTTGTAGAGGGGGAGCGGAGACTGTTGTCACGGACGCTGTTGAATCGGCGGCTACGGTGGACTCCGCCGGCCTACCAAACGAAAGACCCGGATCACTGATGCCCCGTTCCCACTGGTGGAATGCCGACCGTTGTTCCATTTCTGGCATACTCCACAGTCCCGTAATATTCAGCTGTAGGAATGGCATTACTCTGCCTCGATGGCTTTGATATTTTCCCGGCGAACAGTTGCTGTGGATAACAGTAAATATTTCTTGGGTTTTGCACCGGGTGAGGTCCTCCACAGCTCCTTCCAACGTTTCGATAAGCAACTCACCCATCGTCTTCAGAGATTCAGGAATACAAATTCCTTAATATTGGCTTGGATTCCTAAATCCCTGAAGATGCATGGCGAGTTGCTTTTCGAAACGTCGGAAGGGGACATGAAGGATTTGACCCGGTGCAAAATCCGATCTTTTCTGATATTGTTCGCCATTACATCGGTGGCTGTGGATGTTTCTCGGGCTTCCCATCGGGTAAGGCATTCCATTTCTACCAACGTTTCGATGAAATACTTTTTATCGCCATGATGTCGGCGGAAATGGAGTAACTAACCCGGTGGGAATCCCGAGAAACATTCACAGCCATTACTCTAACCCGCTTAAAAATATGGGTTGCATAATGCTCACGCTATGTAAAGAAATGATTTTGAGAGAGAGAGAGATAAGTCAAAAGCAGCCATACCACCCGTCGGATGGTCTTTTTTGGCGAAGGATTGCTTGATAAGAACTTATTCTATCACTTGACATTTTCGGAGTACGTGAACTCTACTTTTTATTTGTTGCCTGTCGTCATCCCCGCCACACGCCTTATGAGGCAGTTTGGTGGTAGTGTGTGAATGTCGATATGTCCTATTCAACTTTTGTCTTTATCTCAGGTTTGAAAATTTTACCCCTGAAATTCGCCAAATACAATTTTTTTATAATGGAAAAAAGTGACTGTGTATTAAGATCTACTTATATACTCTGAATATTTTATGTTGATAGCGAAAGTTTTTAAAGAGTAGGACGCTATAAAAGAATACGACCAGTATATGTGGTAAGCGTTCTTTTAAGAGGATGCATCACTTCCGTTCGACCGAATGTATTACTAGTTCTACTTAAAATCTAGTGCTTTCATTAAATGAATAGTGATGGACGTGACTACGTGAGATTGCTTAATGTTGAATCAGAAATAAAACCCTCTAGATATCACAGAAAAACTTTTATCGTCGCTGTGCGACTTCATCAGGTCCTGCGCAGCGACGAAACTGGTCGATATTAGGAGCTTTATCTCTAGCTTAATCTCTTTTTCTATTCGAAATAGTACTCTTATATTCAAATTTTCATGGTATTGAGAGGAGATTCTTATCATTATTTGCCTGCATCTCGAATGTGAAACTATTGCCTGGGTATTTCCTCAGATATAAAACTTTTATACCCGAGATTCTGACAAGTAAAGAGAACAATATACCCTGGAAATTCCAAGATACCAGCACAATGGACTTGTTCTCGAATTTCATTTTACTTTCGATTGCGCTGGAGTGAAAAGAATCCACAATTTTCCGTTATTCAATCCAATATCTACTTATCGATATATTTGCCATGAAAAATACACTGTATTTACCCTTTCTTAGATAATTTGTTGAAATAACATGTACAATCATATCGAGTTTTCGCTGTATCCTTTCTTTCCCTTCAATCTACCGTGTTCTGCTCCTACGCTACGTTGCGATATTTGGCCTGAGTGAACAACCACATCACTACAGAGTAATGCGTTACGAAAAACGGCCCAGTGCGACGAACGAACGGCGAAATAAATCTCTGTTAATAATACCCGGACTGACCCCCTGATAGCTTTAGCTCTTAACACTAGTCTTTTGTTAGGCAGTGTAACTAATTGTTAGATTTGGTTCTATTGCCCATTTATGTGTCAAGTTTTAATATACAGGTCGATATGCTGTGATTATTTTTCGTGACCCTAGTTCCAGGATGTATTACTCTACTCTGGGTCTTACCATTTAGGGACAGAAAATTTGGTAAATTTGTGGTTAGTGTGTCTGTCATTTCATCATTTATCAAACAGTATTTTTTCAATGAAAGGCATAAAACAATTTAATGCAAACGGTGGGATAATAATATCAGCATCTGAAGCTCCCTCAATTCCCTGTATTCAATATTCGGATACGGATTCTGGAATTCCTAGGGTTTGCAAAATGACCGTTGGAAAGTAATGTGTGTAGTTTAACTCGCATAGGATTCCCACCGCTGGCTGGCTTATACACATTTTTCCACGTCTAACAAGCAAGCACCCATTAATTTACTCAACTCAAAATTATCAATTTATTCTTTACTCCTTGTCCCTTCACTGCATTATGTATCATATATACATATACACTACACTCATTGTCGGTTATTTCTGAAGGGCACAATTCTTCCTCTCTAACGTATGGTGTATTAGATATGATACACCCCGTCATTAACTATGTTGTTCTCGAAGCAGTCAGTAGGTGCCAAAGGTGATCAGCAACTAATTAAGAGTAAATATTGGTCATATGTAATGCAAAAAGTAGTTAGCCAACGTTCTGGTTTATTTTAAAACCTTTATCGTTGGCTAACAACTTGTTGCATTATATATGACCTATACTCGAGGAATTATTTAATCATTGAGGTCAATCAGATGAGGTCAAGATAAGAGAAAAGAAAATCTAATTATCTAATCAACCAAGGATGAAAATTAATCATCACTTCTAATTATGTCGAAGTAAGTCAGCTCCCCGCATTAAAAACGAGTAAGAGGATTTACCCGAGTGATATCTGTAAATGTGTTTAGTAAAGGTATGGGCGCCAATGAAAAGTTTTCAATGAGTAAGTGAAATGATAACCTTTTGTGGAAAATTTCCAATTCTGCGATACATATCCATTTAATGTAAAAGTTGTCTATAACCATAATGTATCGTATGAGATACTTATTGTAGGGTTTCCTTAAAAATTAAAAAATAGAAGAAAAATTTATTTAATTGAAGCGTTTCTGGATATATTTTCTAAAGAAAAAATATTTTTTGGCATGTACCTAGAAATCTATGCGGTTAAGGGTCAAGACTACATCGAGGGCCAATAATAGTCTGAGGAAACCTATGGCCATAAAGGATTCTTCATTAAGAGAAATGGAAAGCCTACGCTGTACGCTAGCGCACGGTTACCCGGAAAGCCTTGACTGGCAAGCTTGGGACTCAAATATTTTAAACAATTGACGTTTATACGGCTGACGCACTAGTTGAGAGATGCGAATACAAATTGATAGCGCTCAACCAGCCTAATTTTTCGAAGTAATAGTTATTTAAAAGTAAAAATAATATCTAGAAATGTTCTGAATGTAAGGTACACTATTAGTGTGAAATTTTATCTCAATTATGAAAATTTTACCGCAGTATACTCTCTAGGGTAAAAAAGTTTCAGATGAAAACTTTGAAGAAACATTTTTATCACAACACTGTGCGAAATTACTCTGCTAGACATTGCTATGATAGGCATTTTTCTTAGCTGAAGTCAGTATCTAAGGAGACAACAATATCTGTCGATAGTCAATAAAACTATCGCAAATTGGATGATATCGATTTATTGGCTAATTTGCATTCAGCAAATGGGTGGGTTGTATTTCTGTTAGTCTTCCCGCGTGCTACTAAGGATAGCAACGGTGTCTCAATTAATAGAATTAATGGCGTCACTCGCTAGGACAACTCATTGTATGATTTTTTTCCTTCCATAATTCTAACATGGATTCCATAGCTCTATGAATTTGCTATAGGAATAACCATTGGCGAGTTTCGTCTTTGCATGAATATGCAGGTATATTTAGCTATTATGCGTAATATTTCTATGACCGTGCGGTGTACATATGGCGGTCTTCTTGCATGCTGCATGTTGGAGATTGATGACTTGCTGCCAAACACCCTAGAAAGGTATTATGTAGATCATCAGGGTATTATGTAGATCCTCAATTTTTTCTTTTTTTCTTTTTCGGGTAGGTACTGTTTTCCTGTGTCACAAAAGTCAATGCAAAAGGTGTTCTCCCTCGGATCGCCTCGGAATCAAGCAGTAAGTTATTATCTTCTCTTTGAGCCATTTTCCTTTAAACAGGCACGAATTTGTACTTAAAAATCTGTACATGTTTTCAAACCTTTGTAACCACGTTCTATTTTCATTGTATACAAACTTAACCAGAAATTCTTGGTTTTTGGGTTCTCCGCGTTCTTTCGTGGGGCTCGTCGCATGATTGCATATCTTTTAAGTTGAAGTGTGAATCTTTGGGAGCCAGATGCTAAGGATTACTCGCAGTTTTATTATTTTATTTATTTGAATGTCCTTTGGTGATTACATAGTTCAACAAGAAATTATACCTTATATATAACATATATTATATTATAATATAAACACTCTAGAGGTGGCTCGCAGGGTATTACGTAGATGTAGACTCCAAAGACTATAAACCAAGGTCTGGTTTCTGGCCTATTCCCTTGACTCGGGGGCTCTTCTTTGAATGCGGTGAACGAAGGGACTGCATAGAGGAGGCCCAATTCCATCCAATAGTTTTCTGTTTCCAATTCGGTCGGATTATAATCGTTTTTCAAAAATGTCCGCGACGCGGTGATGAGTGCAATGCGACAAACTTTTTTCCAATATTTTGCATTATAATATTCGTAATTGTGAGGAATAGCATTGAAATTCTATGGATTTGTTAGATTACATCATAATTAATGTAAATTTCGGTTAAAACCCCTAATTATACCTTACGAAAATAAAAAGGAGACTTCGTTGATTTCCACTGATTTATTTCGTCCGTACGACATGTTTCGAACCGTGGAGGTCATTATCAAGTACTTGTACTTCTACTTGTAGGGTACTTGATAATGACCTCTATGGTTCGAAACATGTCGTACGGACGAAATAAATTAGTGGAAATCAACGAATTCTCCTTTTTATTTTCGTGTATTAACTTCCACGTAGTTGAGCCTAATACAATTGAACTAATTATATCTCATTTCCCTAGAAAATCGGATCATTTTGCCCGTCAGCGACGCTAGTGGCGACTTTTGTAAGCCCATTTAAATGCGCGGTGGGTGAAAACACATTTAGAGGTAGAATTGTGCATCCTCTTTTGTAATATCCGTGGCGGTGAATATCGACGCAACGGAGGGATGGGGTGACAGTGGTTAGGAAGAGGGTGTGAGAAAGAGCATAGGATGAGGGCGAGGAAGAAAGAAGTGAGATGGAGGTGGTGCGAGAGGCAGAGGTTGTCTTTTGGAGGCCTTGGAAAGTGGAAGACGAAGGATGAGGAAATGGTTCGAGGGTCCTATTCCACTCCATTGAGGCAGGACTGCAGGTAGGGCAGGAACATAGGTGTGGCGTGCGGTATAAAAAATGAGAGGATTTGTATACATGACGGGGTCCTGTCTCGATAGGAGAATTGCAGAGAAATTCATCATCTCGTGCTAAACATATCGCCTATATGTTAAGAACCTGCGGCGGCTAGTTCAAGCAGAAAAGCTAAGAATACCATTTCATATCAGGTCTATAAATATTTCTATTCATTCAAGAGTGTAATTTTTTATGCGCGTCCTTACCTTTTTCGAAGTCAGAAGCGGGACTCGAAATTAATCTTTGACGTTGGATTTTTCAACGTGTTTCAGTGACCCAATATTTCAGTTTCGTTCTCTGCTTTTATTTGATATGGCCGACTCAAGTTTCGACACAGGCTACGTTATCATCAAGATCACTTGCCGCTATGTCATAACTAGTATCAATTGTGTCTTAGAGGTTTTCATAAAGTGTCACTCCCACCACTGTAAAGATATATGGCTGGACCTCCACCGAACCAGATATTTCAAAAACTTCTCTTTGGTCTTTTCCGCTTTTTCATTTTCTCGATCCTTCCAGATCGAAAAAACCCCATAGTTATTTCGTGATGTCTATTCCTGGAGATGGAATTCACTGCCTGATGCTTTTAAAACAAAAAGTCTTTGGCAAGGTTTGGAGGAAAAGTTTTCAGTGTAATAAATTCCAGCATGCTAAAATAAAAAGAGAAATAGATTTTTGTATTTTTTGTATTATTGTGTTATCATTCACTTTATGTAATGTTGTATTATTAATTCACTCTTTGCGTACGCATTATTCATGATTTTTGAGTTGATTTTTTTTCATTACGAATTATTATATTGCTGTTAATGTAAATGAATTATTTTAGTTGTTAATTTATCAATGTTTAAAGTACCAATTAGCCTACGGTAGCATATGCTTATTATTATCTTCAGTGAATTTGAGAGTTTTAGACAAGAATGAGATCCCAATATTTTTAAAAGCATAAGGGTTGCAGGCAGTTATTATTCCTAAACTGTTGAATAATCTAAAGAATGAATTGAAATATTAAAAAACTTTGAGTGAACTTAGAGGAAAAATTAAGGTATTGCCATTGGATTGTTGTTTATAGTGAAGTATAAAACTATTTCATGGAATTGTGAGCATATTTGTTATTAAGAATGTTTATCAAAATGTTGAAATTGTTATTTGACTAGGCACAGATGCTAAATATGGCGCCTGCTGATAAGCCAATGTCGGCTTAGCGGGGCCGGCATGAACACCATTAAAAAAGAAATATTTAAATTAAAGCAGGGTTTCTTGTAATTTTACACAAGAATTCTATCATCATTGTAGTAAAATAAATAAATAATTATTATTTTCATTATAATCAGATTCTCCGACGAGTAATCGGCCCCTCCTGGCACCAATTCGACTCATCCCCTCGTTCTGGAGCAAGCCCCATCGGGTGTATCACCTTTCGACATTCCCTCGATCGAGATACCACATCCTTCCTGTCCGAAGACCCCTCCCTCTTGTCCCCCCCCTGCCACCCCCTCGGTGTCGCCCGAGACCCCCTTTTTCCACCCCCCTAATGTCGCCGCTCCTCAACCCATCCTCTCGCAGACCACATCCTCCCGCGCGCATTCCAGCACCATTCACCCGCTCTTGTTACTTCTCCTCCAACCACCCCCGCAAAGAGGAGAGACTTCAACGCTATTGGGTTACCTCCGGATTGAACTCCGGCAGAATGGCACCACATTTGCGTGCGAAACCACTCCGGACGTGTTTACAGTCTTTTTTTTTATATATGTCTGAGAGTCGAGATCACGGCTCGTATGTCCGAAAACAAAGAACGGGGCGACATGTGTGATCGTCTAAGCGTCGGCTAAGTTTGGTGGAAGTCACCTGGGCGATGCGAAACGTCAAACTAGCTGAGGCTGCCTGAAGAAAAGAGAGTTCTGATACATATTATAGCTAAGTGCGAATAGCAAGGGCGCTGCAAATACAATTGCATGTTTGTCAAGATGGAAGGATCAGATTATGACGGATCTGTTTTGTTCCCGCAGTATGATGCTGATAAAATCTTCCCGGGTTCTCGACCTCATGTCAGACAGTGGCTGACGAATTTTCGATGCCAACTTTCGCGTCGTCCTCAGGCCATATCTTCACTGTCCAGTGGCATCTAATAGCTCTCTAAGCCCCTATGACGAATGGCGCTCCGGGAAAGATGACCGCGTTATGTGTAGAAACGTTGGAAGCAGCAGACTTTCTTACCCATTGGAGAGCCTGTGATGACACCATCAGCTGTGAAGAAATGGATTAAAATGTGAAATATGATTTGATGCTATCCCGGCGAATAATGTAGGTAAACTCTTATCCGGATTCCCACCAGGTTAATAATAATGTAGCGGGCTCGTCTTCAGGGCAATTCATCCCTGAGGATGAGCCCCGAGTCGGAACTTGAAACGTTGGCCGTTATGGATAAATTAACCTAATCCTAATCAAATTAATTAAAAAAACACTCAATAAAAACTTTTGAGCAATATAAAAAAAATCCCAAAAACTCTAATCAGATTTCATAATTGAATTATTAGTTGAAAAAACTTACAAATGCTCGCGCATTAAAGATTTGAGATCGCCGTTTAAAACCATTCGTCTCCACCAAAATTTTTATGATAGATCAACTGATTGAGATGCTTTCTTGATGATCGAGGTCGCGTCTTTCCAATTTTACCGACCTTGAAGAAAAGTCTTTCACTCGGAAAAGATCATGTTATCATAGGCCGATAGTGACTCTGCTGAGATCAAACCAAGTGGTCGAAATCGAAGTTGAAAAATCGAATTTTGATCGTAACTCGAGGGTTACGGCTCGATATCGATTTACTCGATATTTGACTACAAAAAATCTATTTTCGGGATAAACCAAAATCGATTTTTCCATCACTATACGGTACAAGGAAATGGTAAGGGAAGCATGGGATGAGTTAGAAGCCGGAGTAAAAGTGGGAGGAACGATGTTCAAATCAGTGAGATTCGCGGATGATCAGGCGTTGATTAGCCAGTCAGCGAGGGGGCTTCAGGCTCTAGTGGATGCTTTATACGAGCGTTGGGAGGATAGTGGGATGAGGATTAATCACAAGAAGACCAAAGTTATGCGGTTTTGTGAAGTATCACGAGCGAGGAATGTGAGACTTAAGATTAAGATGGGTTGTGAAAAACTTGAGCAGGTTGAGCAGTTAAACTACTTACGAAGTACGTTAGAGGAAAACGGATACAGTAGTAAGTCCATTTGGAAGAGAATGCCATTAGAAAAGGAGGCGTTCATGAACAGGAAGGAGCTCATGAACGGTTCACTATGTAAGTATTTAAAGAAAAGGTTAGTGAAGAGTCTGATCTGGAGTGTAACAATTTACGGTGCAGAAACGTGGACACTTAGTAAGGAGGACGAGAGGAGACTTGAGGCATTCGAGATGTGGGTGTGGCGAAAAATGGAGAAGGTGAAGTGGACGGAGAGGAGGATGAACGACGAAGTGCTGGACGCGGTGGGTGAGGAGAGGTAGCTTTTAGATGAGATACAGGGGAGACAGAAGTTGTGGATGGAGGGGGCACTTAACGGGAAGGGGATGTTGAAAACAGTGTCAGAGGGTAGAATGTTAGGTAAACGAGGGAGAGGAAGGAAAAGAATAGGATTTTTAGATAAATGAAAGGGAGTATGACTTGTTGTGAATAGAAGAGGGAAATGCACAATGGAAGGGGAGGCTCCCGGAATTCTCCTCGAGCACTCCATGGAAACCTACCTTAATCGGCAGAAAACTTTAATAATAATACGGTACAACTCTGCATAACATGGTGGTAGAGGCAATCGAGGTGTTTACCTGAATTGGAACATGGTTGTCGAGCGAGCGAGGTACTCACCTCGGTGTTCTTTCACTCACACCCTTTGCTGGACCACTGGTAAGAAGGGGGTTGGGGGAGGGTCGTAGGTGGTGCGGGAGACAGAGGGGAGCGGCAGGAAGAGGTCGGTCGGGTGTGGATGTGGTCCGCCCGCATGCGCTATCCTGTTACCTTATCCCATTTCCATTTTTAATGACGGACGTGGGGTGGGGGTCATAGAAGGGATTTTGCATATGTCGGGGGGGGGGGGGGGGGGGTTGGAGTTTTAGGGGGGAGGATGTATGGCGGGTGACGCTGGCCGTTAGGTGGGAACAGGAGGGGGCCGATAGGGATTTGATATAGAGTGGACGCAACGAGGTGGTGAATACGGGGACGCGAGAGAGGGCCATGGTGTCGGCAAACCATTATTCGTCCACGCCGAAGGGGTCAACTACAAGCACGTTGCGGCCTAGGGTTCTCAGGTTCCTGATCTATTATTACATTGGGGCATGCACCCGACCTACTATTGGAGTTGATACTCTCTACACTTCTCTGTATTGGCTCCGCTTACAATGAATTGGCGACATATTACGCCGCACGAAATAATTACGTAGCTACAAGTAGTCATTGTTTGACTCGAAAGTGTGGTCCTCGGGTACCCAAACCCATAAAATTTTCCTCAGGAAGCCTTACGAATCTCCCAAACATCATTCCATCTATTTAGTAATGGATTTGAACCCCAGCTCTCTGGATGAAAAACTGGCATCCCAGTCGCCTTTCCAAACCGATCCGTGGTCGCGGCATCTTTTAAGACAACAATAAAGAGATGAATCGAAAAAAAATGAAATTAAGACAGAAAGAATTACGAACGACTGATTAGCTTTTATGTTAAAAAGAATTACGTTTGTAACGTGTCAGTCTATTGTGCGTAGTTACCCTTCATGATCTATCTCAGTCGTAGCAATCGCTTAAGGGATAGGATTTATTGCGGTCGACGCATAATCTCTGCATGCACATTTTAGACTTGGTTCCAGTGCCTCAGCTTGACATAGCGTAAAGTTGCGGGCAAAAAAACGTGCAAAAAAGGGCCAAAAACACATTGCCCACAAAACGAGAGACATACAGTGGCCAGCCGCAATTAATGCCGGTCTTGGTGGAGGCAGGGTAAAGTACTCGCCTGCCAAACAAGAGGTCGCACCTAAGAGGACCCCTCTAAGTAGGTTGCCCTTATCCAGGGTATGGTTGTTCGTGAACGTGAATTTGTTAAAAAAATGTTGGAAAGCCCCGATGTTAAAGCCAACTCGAGCTATTTTCGGTGGTGTGAAAATAAATTAATAATTCCTCTCTCCCCACTGCAGTGGTTCTCCTTTGCAAAACTCTAGCAACCAGCAATAGGTGCTACATTATGACAGGCAACAGCGCCACAATGATAGGCCAGAAGGCAAATACCTGTAGCGAAGCAGAGTCAACCTAACTGTGGAACAGGCTGGTTTATACTGCTAGTTGCATTTTTTAAATATGGTGACGTCGTTGTCCTTTTAATGTTTTTACGTAGCTGTGAAATATCGCTGAAATGAGGTATAAGGTCCACCAATAGATCCATGCATTTAAAATGTCTTTTTCCTCGGGATCTTACAGAGGTCTTACCTGTCTCCACAACAAGCTTGACTCTTGATATAATGCGGTGACATCTAAGGTCGCATGATGTTTATATGTGGCTGTAGAATATCGCCATCAAACTATGGGGAACATTAAACAATTAATATTTACAAGTTATATTTTTCCGACACCCAGAAAATTTATTTCCCCTGGGTCTAACAGAGGTCTTACCTGTCCTCCTAACATGCTAGCAGGATGACTTAAATTACTCCACTTCCTTAAACTGCGGAGAAATCTTAGGTCGTGCAATGTATCTACAGAATGATGTCAGTAGATTAGTAAAACATTGTCCCTGGGGTAGTTCGCCACGTGCATTACATTCCAGTTTACCACGAGAGTTACTGGTGTCTACCGCCACTGTTGCGGTGCTATTCCCATACAAGGGCGAGGGAATACTCTTCCCTTAGCGGGGTGGAATGAAGAGAAAAAGAAGAAGATGGAGAAGAGAGAGGGACGAGGAGAAGGGAGACAAAGGGTAGGGACCGGTGTGCACTCGATCTGTGCAATCGGAAGGACTCGGAGGGTGGGAGTGAGGGGTTGGGATACGGAGACTGGAACTGCTGGGCGAAGGACGGAGGCAAGGAAGCCTTTTTCCCAGGCTCCTCCGAGAGGAGGCGGCGGCGGCGGCAGAGGGCTTGTCCACTCCCACAGTACGTACAAGGAGAGCAGGTCGGAGTGTGGGAGGAGAGATAATGCCACCTAAAAAGGTCCTCGATGAAGAAGGTCCTCATTACTTTCCACGGGAGCAGTCCATCCTCAATGGACACTGTTCCTACCGGGAGAGCAGTAAGCAAGAGTTAAGGCGTGGAAGGGTTGTTTTATCTTTCTCCTTCCGCCTAATCACTTCACTTGCCTTCTCCCTTAAACTTTCGGTAGATTCACCGTGCTTAAATTTTCAAAACAATATATTTTTTTAATGAAAATATTTGCTTTCACAGATGACATCATTAATATTAAGCAGTGATTGTTCCAAATATGTGGACAATTCAAGGGCTAATACTTTAAACCTAATACTTTCCCGCAATATGGGCCTGTTGCAATTCCATTTTTATGTAAATAACTTGATTCGAAAGAGAACCGGTCCCCCTACTCTGAATGTGATCTCTACATTCGCAATAACACGGCTTAATTCGGGTTGAGCTCTTCATTCACCTATTTAAACCAGGCTTCTGATTGAATCACTTGAATGCGTGACTGAAATTCGACTTCATTTGCAGAAAGCACTCGTCCATAACTCTTTAAATAGTGTAGGAATATGCCAGCGTTTGGTTTTTATCGTTATTTTTACCAATTACCGAGCTCTACATGATTTTTAGCGTCAAAATTCCTATTTATTTCTAATGGAAAATTTTCGTCTTCAATTACCAGCTTCTCCGCAAAAACGGTCTAAAAATCCCGATTTTGAAAAGCCATTTCAGGAAGTATAGAATTTAAATCTAATATTTGAAACTTAATACCTTCCAGCTTTGTGGCCCGTTAGCAACGCCATTTCATATAGCTAACAGGATTCAAAAAGGAACTGGCACCCCTAATCTGAATGTGTAACATTCAAACTTTTGTGCCTTACTTCGGGTTCACCCCAACCCTCGCCCATTGTTCAGCTTTAGTAGATGAAGTACCAATTTATTTATTTATTTAAGTAATTTTCACATACAGCCGAGACGCCAATTTTCAGTGAAAGTTTTAGCAATGACATGAATTAGACACAATACAGTAACAACATAAAAACAAACAAAGAATTAACCAGTAGGTAAAGTATAACATTCAATTGCCACATATATGGGTCAGAGCTTGTGCGGTGAACTTTTTGCGTGGTAGGTAAAAAAGGATCTATGGAATGAGGGAGCGAATTTAGAAAGGAGGAGAGGCGATATAAATTTCAGAGGTATCTATTTTAAATTTTTGAATATGACATTTCCCTCAGGTCTCAGCTCAACGTTTTAAAGACTTGGGAGTTGTCTTATCATTCTCCCTCCCATAAGATGAATCTCATTGCTTCTCCCTTAAACTTAAGATGTCCAAACTCGTTGCATTCCCGTTCGAGCGCATAGGAACTTACTTGCTGGCTATTCCCATTGTTTTCGGCTCGTCTGGAATTTTGGGTCGCATTTATATGACCCTCGGTGAAGTCTCCTTTTGCTAAAACTCTTTGTAGATGGACCGCAAAAATGCTGTTTTACCGGTTCATGACGCGCGCGTTTATCAGCATTTCGATAAGACAGCAGCGTGTTTCCTGCTTCATTCGAAGTTTCTCAGGGAAAGACTTTAGCCCACGACGCACTAGCCGAAAACATTACATTCAGGATTTTAATTTTTTTTTCGATTTGAGTGACTGAGAAAATCTAGCATCTGAGTGTGGAGTAATTCAAACAATGAATCTTTAAATTACTAATAAAATAGGTGGTTGAACTCATAGATTTATTGAGTGTGATTCTGCTTTTCAATTTTTTCTGTGTTCCTACCACAGTCGTAGAGAGTTCGTGGTATCATTTAACAATCACTTACCGATTGAGGTGAAAATTAAGCAAAAATCTTTTGCCCTCACTTTTCATGCTACAAATTAGGTCCATTAACGTATCTCTTATGACATCACCGATAGTATGACATATTTTTCAAATATAGTACAAAATAATAGTTTAATAATTTAGAAATTAAACAATAATTGTAATACATCTTGTAAAAACTATGCTCAATGTGCGTAACAACTACGTTATATGTCAGTAGTTGTTCTGTTTCTTTTGGTTCACCATTTTAAAAGTTTTTCAGAGAAAAATTTCCATTACATTGCATTACTTTTAGCAACAAAATTGACTCATACTTAATTATCATATTGATACTTGGTTAAATGTCTGCTTTATAATTGGAGATAAGATAATATATGAAAAATATTGCGAAGTCATGTTTATTAATTTGACGAATACCATATGCTCAATCGAAAGGGTATTCTTTTTTCGTGGCGAGATCGTAAATATCTTGTACCACGGGATAATAGTTTGTTACAAGATTCGAGATTTCAGTTTATGTAAGTTAATAAAAGTTATACACTCAAGCCGAGTCCCAAAATGGAGTTCAGAAACCAAGAATGAGATGAAACTGAGCCATAGCCTTTACTCAATTCTCCATGATTCTAGAAAGTGATCTTATCTAGGTATCGACGGTAAACTCGCACAAAGATAAGCTAATTTAGCCAAGTTACGCTTTAACGTATGTACTTTATCGGCTCATTAAAAAAATAATTGAAGCCATTAATTATTCCCGCTGGTGCACAATTTTTCACTGTTGCAGTCTTTTACTAGCTACGGTACCTTACCTGGTTCGATTCCAGGTGTTGGTTCTTGAAATAACCGACTTGAAAGCAGGTTGCTCCCGTTGTGCTTACGGGAGGTTATAGAGTGCTGGATATGGAGCGTGTCGTTTGGTGAAATCCATACCTGGAGGCTGTGAATTCAGGATGATGAGAATGGACTGAAGCCGTTCGAGATGCACTGAAGAAAAAACGTCCGAAGAGACTCTGGTAGACGGAAAGGTAGGCGGGGAAAGATGCAAGAAGCTGGGGAAAAACTTGTTGGAGAATATTGCAAAAATCCGGATCAGATGGTTTGGGAAAGGAGATTTGAGAGGAGAGGGGTGTTGAAGACCGTTTTCTACCTCCAAAGCATGAGAGCAAAGAAGGGGTAACGGCAGGAACGAAGTTCGAAAAGTAGGTGTGACAAGAATGGAGAAGGTGTAGTGGTGAAAAAGAACGGTGAGGAGGAGGAACGACGAAGTTATGGACATGGTGGGTGAGGAGAGACAGTTTCTAGATGGTGAGGATAGGTCCCCGAGGTAAAGGAAAATCGCCCCGAACTTACTCAAAAAAGTGGGGAAGAGCTCACTCCAAATTAACCCTGAAAGCGTATCATAAGTTTTACCTTTTTGCATTGTGATTGGCAGCAGAGTGGTATCTTCTTTATCAAATGAAGCACAGGAGGGAGCTTATGAGAGGATTGTCATGTAAAAGAAAGTTTAAATAATAGGTTAGTGAATAGATATGGAGCGAAGCGTTTTACGGTGCAGAAACGTGGACATGAAATAAGGAGGGCGAGAGAAGACTGGAGGAGTTCGAAATGTGGGCGTGGAGAACAATGGAGAAAGTCAAGTGGATGGAGAGGAGGAGGAATGACGAAGTGCTGGACATGGTGGGCGAGGAGAGGATGATGAGATACGGTAGTAACGGAAGGTATGGATGGAGGGAGTACTTATCGGGGAAGGGATTTTGAAAACAGCGTTAGAGGGTAGAATGTTACGTAAACGTGGGAGAGGAAGGAATCTGTAGGATTTTTAGTGATGATGAAGAGGAATAGGCCTTTTTGTGCATAGAAGAGGGAAGTACACGAGGGGAGTCTTCCAGAATACTTCGTAATACTCCATACGAACTACCTTCATTTGTAGAATACTTAACTATATCCATGGTTAATCTTCCATTCAGCTCTTCAGAGGTTGGACCGAGTGGTGGGCGAGGATTCACCCCATGCAAACGGTTACACGCGGGAGAAAAGTCTTTCTGACGGCAGTAAGATACATTCGCTGAAAATAAAAAAAAAATCGCTGTTATTTAAAATTAGGAATACAAATATGTATGCACACCTCTTCTACACATGGAGGGGGGGGGGGGGGCAGCGGCCCCCCCCCCCCGCAAAAGCGAAAATAAATTTAGTTCAAAACTAAAGTTATGAACAAATTTTCCTTTTGAAGAGAAATGATATTAGTATAAGACACGGAACTAAAATAAAAATCCATGTTGAAATGAAAATATACAACCCTGGTAACTTTTCACTGGAAAGTTATTTATTGGTACGACGCGTTTCGACACTGAGGCACACAGTGTACTTGAGTATACAAGTCGTACCAATAAATAATTTTCCAGTGAAAAGTTACCAGGGTTGTATATTTTCATTTCAACACGGATTTTCACAAAGTAAAGGCCGAATCGATTGCATTCATAAAAATCATTGTTTATTTCAAGGAAATATTTATAAAAAAACTAATAAATTGCTGCCATAATTTTCTTCAAAAAGTTTGGTTTCATTAACCTTTTCTGCGTAAAAAAGTTACAATTTGAACGACCACGGCTAGTTTTGCCCCCCCCCCTCTGCATTCCCCCCAGTTTTGATCCTGGGTACGCCCATGCTTCTACAGCCAAAATATAACCTTGGTTGGCCCTTAGTGCACTTTCCTCTAGGGAATATAACCGTGGTTAGCGAAAACCGCGGTATGGTGAGCGTCTAGGAAAAGGAATATTCCTATCACAACTTTAGACGCTTCCTCCTCCTCATCATCCACAGTGATCAATGCGAAGATTGGTGGACACAGCTCTCCAAGGAGGCATTGCGAGTCTGATGTTAGGGATGCAAGGTAGAAGTCATTCTCTAGAGCAGGGATCTCCAATTTACTAGGCCACGAGGGCCACATTCCAAGATCCGAATCGTCCCGCGGGCCGGATAGCAAATTTGCCGATGATTGAAATATTCGATACCAACGTCTACTGAAGAATCCGGTGGCGTATTTCTTATTTACGAGCAGTTGAAGGCGACATTGACGTGCAGTACAGCGCTGCAATGCTCCTAGCGACGTCTCACAGAGTTAAACGAGCGAGAATCGGAAAAGAGGGCCGGATGAAAGCCCTCCGCGGGCCGGATCCGGCCCGCGGGCCGTATTTTGGAGACCCCTGCTCTAGAGTATATGCAGAAAAATGTGTCCTGGCTTCCCTCCTCCCCTTATGCCCGAGTTCGAGAAATATACACGGGTGAAGAAGAATTGGCGCAAGATGAGTCCTTTTGAGTACAGCCCTCGCACTGCCAAATGCTGTCTTTTCCGTTGAAGTGTTAGTTTCTTAGCTTCCGCTTGGTATTAAATCATAGAAAATCACTCCCTTGGTTTTCTTTACATTGATTATTTTCAGCTTGTGTCGAGAAGTTCGCGACTGAGCTTAAAGCCACCGGGTTGGAGATGGTGGGTCGACCTCTAGCCAAAGAGGTTAGCTGCGAGATAAGCGTGTTCTCTCGTCGAATAATCAGTCATGGACAAAAAGCGACCGTGTTCTGAGGGGGTAATGGTCCATCCTTGGGTAAGATGGACCATTTAAATGATACCGAAACCTGTAAAGATGCCGGGACTTGGCGACTGGAGGCTGCCAACAATTATGCCTCTCATCACACGGGGAGAGGGTAGCAGCTTTTCTTCATATGTGCGAATGTGGAGACTATATTGGCGGGTACAGCGACACACATTTCACTACGGGCGTGGTAACATTTACGCTATCGGATGTAGTGCTGCGATGTGGAAGACCCGGTGGATAACCACCACGTTATCATTCCGAGGAATCGCAGCTACTCCACTCAATTTATATCATGACATGATGGAATTCTCTCGAGTAAAGTATTCCGGAGGTAAACTAGTGCCCCATTCGGATTTCTGGGCGGGGACTACTCGAGAGGGTAAATCGCTCAAAGGTTATAGAATGAAAGAATGTGGAGAAGATTGGAGAGAGTAAAGTGGACGGAGAGAAGGAGGAACGACGAAGTGCTGGACATGGTGGGTGATGAGATGCAGCTTCTAGATTAGATACGGAGGAGACAGATGGTATTGATTGTGCGAGTACTTAGTGGGGCGGGAATGTTGAAAACACTGTTTGAGGGTAGTAAGTATACGAGGGAGAGGATGGAAGAGAATAGGATTTTAAGATATGATGAAGGGAGTAAGACCTTATTGTGAATTGAAAAGGGAAGTACATGAAGCTGCGATTTAAGTACTCCATGGAAACCTACCTTAACTTGTAGAACACTTAAACGAGATATGACGAGGAGAGTCCTCCGTCAAACGAAGCCAATGTGACATTGATAAAATTTTCGGAATATGCTCTCCTTAGTGTAGTTTTTCGACTATAGATTACTTTAACGAATAAAACGTAGCCATCCATCCTCCTTTCTCTACTTTGTATGCCATACAATGCATCTCAACCTACCCAACTCCTCAAATACTCATCCTGTGCGTATATATAGATAGAGAGAGAGAGTTGACTTGTCGCCCCGTTGAGGAGGGGTTTTGGTGTCTGTCGTCAAGTTGCCATTTCCCGACCACCGCCACGGTCGCTGTCACACATGCGGCGTCGAATTGAGTGGGATGGGGAAGGATGGGAGGGGCAGTGGAGGAAGGGGGGACACCGAAAGAATTCCACCCCCCCCCCCCATCCCCTTGACGACGGATTCATTCAGACTTTGCTTGGGGTCGACCTCCGCCCGTCTAGGGCATCCAGACATGTACGAGGCCCTCCCAAACCCTTCTCACCTCTCCTTCTCCCTGACTACTTGCTGCCCCGTCCAAACTAGTGGGGTCGCCATGGCCGAATAGTGGGCTAAGAGGCGGGAAGGTGTCCCCTCCCCCTAGTTATCACATGTTATACCCTCACGCCTCTGGGCCTACTAGCTGCTCTTAGCGCGTTTCCTGAGCAACAGGTTTGGTTCTCCGACAAGTATATAGCCCATTTGTATTGGCGATGTAGAAGGACGCAAAAATCAGCTGGCGAATGGAATCACCTACAGCAAAGTCGCTTAGATTTATGAAATCGTTTCAGGCTTGACATGGCGGAAATGCATGATAAAATATGAAGAAAGATCTGAGGTTCTCCCGGCGTATGATGATGTTGAAGTTGTTTCGGGTTTCCCACCGGATGAAGTTCTCCATCTCCGCCGACGTTTCGATGGTCGTGTCGTCCATCGTCATCAGCCCTGATGAAGATGGACGACACGACCATCGAAACGTCGGCGGAGATGGAGAACCTCATCCGTTGGGAAACCCGAAACAACTTCAACATCATGATAAAATATAATGGGAAATGGTAATATCCACAAATGTTAATATTCACGCTTTAATTTAAAACTCCAATACCGACCATAGCTTCGATATTCTACGACATTTTCAAGGAATAAATGTCTTTCATCGCTTAGGTTTGATCAAGAAATAACTGATGCTTCATGCTTGTCTCATGGTATGAAACGTTTTGCCTTTGCCGCTGGGACTAACAAGGAAGTACTGCGAAAAGCGCATAAAAGAGAGTGGGAAGCTTTGGAGACAGATGCAGAAAAGAAGAGTAATACTGCCAAATCCAATTGTACTTGTGTCTGCAAAATAAGTGAGTGGTTCATCTTTCGGATGATTCAACTTTAAGGGTGGTTTGAATTGCTTAATAGCTGATAGAATACCCGGAATAATCCGCAGGTGTGTAAAGTTCATATTTTATGGGTTGGGGGTTAATTCTTTTCCTTGGAGCACCTTGCACGTCAAGAATTTCTATTTTGGTGTTTTCGAAGGTTTCATCCAGTATTTGAATCCACAGTTCTTACATCAGTTGGTTATGGCATGCAAATTGAGTCACCGTGCTCTAAAATTTCATTTTTAGAAGGCTTTGCTTGAAGGGACCACTCATGACTGATGACCTAGAGCGAAGTACGTAAAACACAACATTCACTATACCGAACGTTATGTAAACGTGGACATGAGTCAATGTGTAAAGCGAATTAAAAGGCTAGATGCGTAGCATGAACAAAGTATTAGTCACAATATTTAAATAGGTAGCGAATGAATGTGAAGCTAAACCCTAGAAATAATACATGTAACAACTTTACAATTGCTTGACGCAAGAAGCTCGTTAATTAGGCATCGAAGCTAAAAGCCGAAGGGAAAAGGAGTCTGATATAATTTGAAAAAAATAAAGATACCTTTATTTTTCTGTTTTATGCTCCGCTGCCTAATTATCGAGCTATTTGCTACGAAAAATCGACGGCCCTTTTCCCTTTAGAAATTCGCACAGAGGCTGATGACGTCACGGAATCATGTCGAGCGTGCTGTTGCTTCCAAGCAACTCCTTGACATTTTGCATGGGTGTCGAGTGGTTCGTTGTTGCTCGAACTCTTGTGCGCGATCTCTTCTCTCAGTGTAACGTTTTATCTTAACGCGTAAATGTACTCTAATGACTCATGAAATTCGGGCTAAAATTTTCGCGTTTCCATGTTTTAAATTTACGAAATAATGACCTGAGTGGGAAATATTTTAAGAGATAATCTCGTAATCGTAACTTAACTTTACTTTCCGTCTACCGAAATCTTAAAATGAATCGCGGTTTCGGGGCCAAGTGAATGACTCCATCAGAAAAGCATATTTTGTAATTCTGCATGAAAATAACATGTACTTACCTCCATTCTTAGGCGGACGTCTTTCATTGGAATTCGGATTTTTATTTCCTTATCAGTCTTCGGGTCGAAGTGCTAAATGAGTGTCGGTAAAGGATCTATTTGGATAAAAGCAGAGCTTTCTGTGGCGGCTATTTTTGGTGCTAATACTAGTATTACCCAGTTCTGCGCTTAGATAAGCGTTTTTAAGACCTGGATCTGCAAATGAATGGATTGCCATATCAATAAATGTAGAAGTTCTTGACAAAGAGCGTACAAAGGTGCTGTTTCCCGAGCATCAATTGCGGTATGTTTTTTGCCAAACCAGATTAAAAATGTCTCAATGCAATTATTAATTTCTGATAACATTTGAGAACGTGGAAATAAATTTTATAACCAGTTTTTATACATTATAACGGATAGAGTAGTTTCCGAAGTACTAATAGTCATTTCAAGCGTAACATGGTGGAATTCTAACACCTTAGTGCATTAAAATTCCACCATATTAAGCCTAAAACAGCTCTGTACCTCTGGAACTACTCAAGTAGTTGTGATTTCAAAAACTGGTTATAATATTTATTTCCACGTTCCCAAATATTATCAGATACTCATATTTGCCTTGAGAAGTTACTGGCAATTTTCTGCAAATAATTTCACCTCTCGACTGCTTTATAAACATTTTATTTTATCGTCAGGTGACTTCTTAAAAAATTCGGATTAATTACCCTAAATGGAAGCAAGTAGTGGAATCGAGTCAGTCGTGAAGTATTTGTGGGAACTGCCAGAAACGTTTAATTTACTAATACTCTCCGGGATACTATACTTCAAACTCGGTTATCTCGACTTATAACTAGGACAGTTTACCGTTCCCACATGCAGCGCCAGTCGCAGAGAATTTAGCGCATGTTCCTCCTGACTCTGTGGTCCTCTTGTCTGGCATCTCGCTCCTTGGGGCCCCTCGGTTCGGAGACCTCCGGCCTTGTGCCACTGCTAACCCTTTTCACAAATCCTCCGACATTGTGCCCCTGCGTGAGCCTCCGATCCCCCCTCCCCCTTCCCTTTTGTGCTGTTTCCCCCCTCCCCTCCAAATCTCCCCCCTCCCCTCCAACTCTTTCCCTTCCGCCATCCTCAACCGACCAAAAAATGATGTGTCGCTCTCTGAAGAGCAGCTGTTTCGGAGTCGGGGGAGGGGGAGGAGAGGGTTATGTCCCGAAAGAGGTGAGGAGAGGGATGGGGGGGGGGGGGGGGGGATGGACCGCTGGGGATGCTGCACTGCTGCCTTATGGCAGACGGACGAACTGAAGTGAGCGAAAGATTATTATATTTTTTTTCGTCATCCTCTCGCCGCTGCTCGTCTCCGGGGCGTCGAGGTTAGGGTTACCACACCGCCTCTCTTCTCTCCCTTCCCGGCATCCTCTCCTTCCCTTTCTCTCTCTTTTCTTCTCTCTCCTTCTTCCGTTCCTTTCTCCTCTTCAACAATCTGCTCGACTCATGCCTTTCCTCTCTTTCATAATCTCAATATACTACCCTTTAGGAATTTATTTATAAATTTTTGAGAACTTTTTATTGATGAACAAATTGTTTTATTCATCTTCTGAGTAACCCATAAGAGCGGAAAACATAAGTACGGATGGCTTTCTGCTTAAAATACAACAATTATGAAATAAGGATAGCATAAGGACAAGATTAATTAAATTCAAGCGTTAAATAAGAAATGAATCGGCACAAAGATTCTTACATTTAAAAAATGCGGTGCTACTGTTTTTAATGTATATTCGTATCGTTTTCTCTAAAAGATTCCGGGGAGGAGAAGCATTTTATTGAGGGGGGTAATGAATTCCAAAACTTGGACGTAATAATCGGGAAGTAATTTAAGTGCTGATTGGTTTACGGGCTTCTGGTATTTGGAGAAGGTTAAGGTCTGTCCGGGAGAACTTTTTATAACCGAAGTGGTGAATTAATTAAGCTGAGGGCGTATGCCTTATCACAATTTACTGATTCCTAGGCCAAAAATGAAACTATGTAGACTATCCTTTGATTATTTGGTGCCAAAAATATTTTGCTTACTACAACAAGATTTGACCGAAGTGGTCCAGCCAGTTCCAGCAGTTAAGTGCAAGTTAAAAAAATAACTGCAGCTCAGGCCAATTTAAATTTATTTGTAAATGAATGAGTGGGCAACCTTAAATCTAGACGAAGGATGTCTTATTCCAAATCTTTGATTATAGATATTTCATGCACTATTTTTATTGTGAAAAATTAAAAAATCTTTGCCTTCCCTCCTCCGCGATTGTGAAGTTATATACTCAGCTCAGTGGAGAGTTATCATAATCATACCTTCCCTGATCCCTCACATACCAACGTTATTTCTCCGCATAACGTTAATCACATTTTCATTGACTTCCTTTACTCTTGCCTTAAAAAGTCTTTAACCTAATACAAACTATATTTCAGCTCAAAATATTATATGCCCTCATATTGTCCACATTCAGGTTGACATTAATTTAGCGCTCCTATTAACATTGAAATGCAAACATTGGCTTTCCTCCTCTTCAGCGATACTTATTGTTAAGGTCTCAGTTCAGTTTAAAGTAATAATAATACAATTTCACCCTACTCGTGCTAACTTACAACCCCACACTTATTATCATTAATTGTATTGTCATCGAACCATCCCTTGCACAGTGTTTTTACAATTCATTTTACGAAATGCGCTAATTCCAAAATCTGTAATGAAGACCATTTTAGGACCATTGTAGGAATAATGTGAAACATCAGAGCTAATAAAGGCGAATGAATTTTTATTATGATAAATTAAGGTCAGAATTATGTAAATTGAAAAAATAGGTATTATATCAGAGCTTAAAAAAATTCTTTTATTTATCTGTTCTAAAATAAAATTTTATACTCCTTCCGACATAAAACTTTACAGCAACTTAAATTAATTTTGAAAGGTATGCTCCACATTAATTTTTGTTTTGAAAATCTCCATTTAATCACAGGCTAACGTAATGAAGCCTTCTCACCCTGCAAGTCGTAACACTACTCCACAGGTTAATGATGAGACGGATGAGACTTATATCTTAAACTTACTTTTTTCTTCTCTGAGTCCATCCTGTTAAATTCACAATCTAGCGAAATTTACCCATTTTTCCCATTCTGTAAAACCTACTCAAACTTGCTTTTTCCATTCTGTAAAACCTTTTATACTTGACCTTAAATCATAATGTGGAAAGCAAATGTATAGACATTGCTTGCCATGCTTCATATGTCAATGCTTTTTTGTACCCTTTAAAATGGCAACATTTGTTATCCGTCAGTTATACACTACTTGTTGATTGTTTTCAAAATATGAATGTGGATTAGCATTTTTTCAGTTAGTGGTGGTAAAATTTCACCAATAAACTTATCAGAATTTGATTTTTCCTTTTAAAAATGTTTTGTTGTCAATTGTCAAATTTGTAATCAAGTAAAAGTTACCTAAATATCTGTGGTGATTACTTTTCCATAGTACCTCATTTGAATCGTCTTTTAAATGTTAAAAAAAATAATTGTAATATTATTCTCGGTTACTTCTTAAATTCGTTAAATTTTCGCAATCGCTAATATGCAAAGAAATTTGCACGTATTGATAATTATTGCAAAGATTGGTTTAAGTACTTTTCTTTTGCATCTATCTGCATTTTGAAGATACGGAATCCATCGAAAATGTTATCATTTTGTCTACCGGAGTGGAATAAGTTTAGCACAAACTGCTTCTCAAGGTAAAGAGTTTTGCATGTCAGTTTTACGCATAAATTTAGAATAATAAAGGCCGTAAACTAGTGTTAGCCAATGTTGAACTTTTTAGAGTGCCCTCATATGCACTCAAAGTGTGGAAATAGCATAGACAAAAGTTATTCTCCGGTCCCAGGATATAATAAAAGATCCCTCAATGCGAATTTCGCAGTTACTGTTGCCAATGGTGAAATTGCCCAGATTACTGGACTTGAATCGAGAAAGAAGCTTTTCAGTGACCATTTTGAGCGTAAAAATATATCTTTTTCAATGTAAAGTTATTTTTTTCGTTTTGGTTTCCAAGCAATACAAATAAACCAGGACCAAAATCATTTGGTAAAAGGAGAAGGATTTGTAACATTGCTCACGCGACTTCACCTCTGTCATAGTATTAACTAATCGTATACATCTTACTTTATATTTTTTAAATATCATCATAGTAACAGTAAAACGATAAAGAACAGTATCAGTCCAAACTCATATGCTCTCATAAAAATATTTGTCAAAAATAAAAGTTTTTCCATTCAAAAATAAAACAGAAAGCTTTATAGAAGCATAATACTCATTCAGGCCATTAATGTACTCACTCCAAATACCTAAGTCAACTGCTAGTACTGATAGGGCAACAACATCACTCATCAATGGCTTATTAACCTGACGAGCTCAAGATACAATTCCAGGAGGACGTGAAGAAGGAGAAGACCTGTGAAACACCACACCATTCGTAAATTGGAAGCAAGAACCTTGGATAAAATGTTTTTGGTGCCCCTCATTCTGGCTCTCTACACAGATTGCTTTAATATAAACAGATAGTTACTGTTGAAAACCAGGGTCACATGCAAGCCCTAAAACATTCAGTAGACATATGTTTTTCCTTAATGTCACCGAATTTTCCAGATGCCTTGTCACATCCGGCAACTATGAAACATCTCGGAAAATATGAATCATAAAAGGAAGGGAACCATTTAGAGCGAGAAAAAAGTTTTCATAGACTATCCCAACTAGCTTTGCATATGCTCAGCTTCCTTAAAATTCTGGAGACTTCTTAGGCTCCAGTTTATTAACCAGAAACATTCCCTCTAATATTTTCCCGAGGTGAGTTAAAAATAATGAGGATCTCGTTTACAATTCTTAGGAGCTAATAAGGATTTTAAAAATGTACAATTCCTTACATTTTGCGTAATTTAAAGTGAATAATTGAGTTCTCTTTTGATATTGGTGCGAAATAATTCCGATAAAATTTGATTATCAGAAAACTCACGATTCTGAGTAACATTTTTTTATGTGGCCTATGGATACGAAAATTTCTCTTTAGCTATGAGACTCGCCTTTGATAGGGATTTATTTTAACTATTTAGCCATCATATTGTATAGAAATTGCGAATTGGGAGGATATTAAGGCAGGAAAAGATTCACCGATGGTCTAAAATAGGATGCCACAGTTAATCTCGCAGTTGCGAATGGGAATATATGTGCCAGGTTGTGTTTTATTTTACTTCTCAGTGCCATGGCTTATAAATCTTTCTTTCGTATGAGTTTATTAAAAGTAAATGGCTATTATATACGGCTATTATAATTACGGCTATTATATTATGGCTACGTTATAATTACCCACCAGATTAAGCATTAAATAGCTCTCTACAGTGTCTTTTATTATTTTATCTACGGAAGGTAGTATTTATATGGAAGGGAAATGGTTGGAGTTAGAGAATTTTCGTATCGAATATTTATCAATAAATCTAATTGTACTTCAATGTACTAAGCTATAGTTTTTACACATTCGAAATAAAGTGCTATAATTAACTGGATAATATGATTTTTTATCCGAATTGTGCGCATGTATGTCACAACATGCTAGAAAATGGTACTTTAAATATGAAACTGCCAGTAACAATATTTTCAACGAATATTTTTACCCTTTTTTTAAGTAAAGGGAGTGAAAAGATAGCATAGAAAATTTATTTACTTCTTTGAGAGTGGTAGTTGAGTGATTCCTTCAAATTGGGCTTTTGAAAAATGTATTCCATATTTGTGATAGGCAGGAATGATAAATGTAAGTAAAATGTTATTGAAAGAAGTTGAATTTATTCACAATGTTATTTTTTCCAATTACTCTGCAATGCAAGGTTCACGAATGATGAGGCATTGGCTGTCTGTCAATGTAAGACTCGCTGGCACTGGCACATGCCCTAGGGTAGTGTTCTACAAGGTATCTCATCCAAGCTGCGAAAATTTTACCTGCTCAACTCAGTAAATACGAAATTTGGAATTTGCACTTAACTGTTCACTTTGGTTGCGAGTATTCGAATCAGCGAACATTGTACGCAGTAGGTACTTACAGTAATCACTAATGAATCTTCCATTCACCCTGAGTGAATGTGATAAACTATTCGCGGTGTGGATGCACCATGCCACTCACGGCTTTGGAACCAAATACGATTTTGGAGACTTTTGACATAGTCCTTCCACAAAATACCTCATGCTCTACCTTATGCAGGTAGTGTGCGATTTAAAGGTCGCGTCGTTGCCAACGTGTTGCAGTCGGTTTTCAGCATGAGCCAACTTTAATTTTACATTAATGTGATTTTTTGTATGGAATAGTTGACTTCTAGACCCTTTCCTTTTCCATACGCCTAATATCTTTATTGAAATGTGCATAACTGTAAAAAAAAACAAATTAAATCATCGCATTTCTATGACATAATTGTTCCACCGCAGGTAGTGTGCGATTTAAATTGTTTGTTGAAAGATTTCTAAAAACAAAAAAATATAGCTAAAAACAAAATGATAAAATTTTCTTATTTCAAATAACAAAAATTTCAATATTATGGAAAAAATAAAATACTCAATAATAATAAAAAATATTCTGCTATCAATATTACATGAAAAATAAATGTTTGTATGAAAAATTTTGATCAATGTCCGCTTACACAAGCAACATACTATCGCCACAACACAAACAAATGCGCTGCAAAATTTTGAAATTGTTGACTCACTGATTTTTGTAATAATGTTTTTTCTGGGACAACTTTATAGCGCCGCGTACTTTGGAGTAAAAGCCATTGCTACTTACCTTGAAAAGATTACATGCTTTATATTTGAACCTTCGTAGAGTTTATACTATTGTCTTATGTCAAAAGAGAATAAAAGACTGTTATCCCTGATACACTTCTCATACTACAACATGCTCTTTCTTTTCCTTACGCCTGTACTTTGATCTTACCCTTGTAATCAACCTGTTTGAATATTAAGTTTAACCTCGATACCATTTTTAATTAAGCTATGGTTATTGTTTTTCTCTCAATATTAAAATTGTGCTCCTCTGGCGCCTTTTCTTTTTCCGCATTAAGGCATTTGTATATTTATCCTGGTTTATACTCCAGTTTAATTTGATAGGGTCACCCGAAAGTAGTGCGAAAAATAATTATTCATGGGAATAACCACCCAAGCACTCGGATACATTGTCATTGAGAGAGTATTTTAGTTTACCCATGTAAAATGATTTAGTCTGACGTGCCTAAAAAAATATGCTCTTTTCACCGTTAATCTCACACATACGGCAGGAAACGAACTCATTAGCAGTGTTGGAAGTCAATACAACAAATTAAAGCGCTCCTAATAGAAAGGGGACGGCAGTTTCTTGAATAGGAAGAGAACTGACCCCATTTTGATGCTCATCTGTTTTGAGAGGACTCAGAACAGATGACTCTTAAGACATCATATTGGCTCAACTTCCTCCTAAATTTTGATTAGAGTTTTATGCTGTACAGTATACCATACGATACAGTTTTCCTCCAGGTTAAAACATCGTCTTTCATTGTTCAAATGAAGAAAATGCGATGCATTGGAGTAAACGTATCAAAAAATGTAAATTACGTTTGTCTACGTGTATTAATTTTCCGGCGACCAAGTCTTTCATTATTTCGACTTAGCTTTAGTTTGTTATTAATGACATTAAAGTTTTACTGTGCTGAAATTAGCCTTTCGCGTGTCCATTTCACGCTCATTGGGGAAAGGGTCCAGACTCTATTACCTTTCCGTGAGCCCCCTTAGATCCAGTTAACGGGCACCTATCGTGGTTAATATGTATCAGTCAAAACTGTGCTTGTTTAATGTCCCAAATTTTTGTAATCTCAACGCATTATTAGTTTCGTTATTCAAGATGAGCTTCCCCAAATCAAACCTGATTCTTAAAAAAATAATTGAGGATTGCGATTAAATTACCATTGAAAATTTTTTACGCAGCTAAGAGCCGAGTCGTTGTATTTTTCGGCATTTATTTAAAATAAATCACTATAATTCGCTTTCTCCTCCTCTTGTCTTGGTACACTCATTTAGTTTCTTTCTTACGTGTAGCTCGTCCATTTCTCTTCGCAGAGCTTTAATTACACGGTACTTCACTTTGTGCGAGTTTGAGTTGACCAGTTAGCGAATTCATTTAAGGCTTTTTCCATTGATTATACTTGATTATGAGAGTATAATGAAATGGATGAAGGAATTATGATGATTCTTTTTTGATTACTTTCGAGCAACATGATGGCCACCGAAAGATAGAATGAGGGGTTCACTAATTGGGAGTTCGGAGTTCAATATCTCAATATATCCTGAGTAGGATGATTCCATTTGTGTAGTAAAAATGCTTGTATTTCAAATGTATTTTTGACTTTAAAAGGCATGATAAAAATTATAATAATTAATTAATACATTTTTAATTTTAATTATTTAATAATAATTATAAAATATATTGCTGTATTGCTGAGTGAATAATCAAAACCATTCGGTAAGTCCTTGTCACATGCGTCTAGTCAGCAATCCTAGTAACCCAAGTTTTTTTCTATCCCTTCATTGTTCAAATCAAGAAAATGCGTGATATTGAAGTAAATATATGTAAAAATGTTTTTACATATATTTACTCCCACAAAATTTATCAGTTAATACTAACCATTGGTAATCTTTTCTCATAAAATTAAAATCTTTCGTCACCTGCTATAGGATTCTCATCCGAGGCGTTCCGTCACCGCTCTTACGCTATTTCTAGTTTTCTGGCGATTACCTTCGCCGTCATGCCTCACGATGTGACCAATTAAGTAAACCCGTCCTCTTTTGAAGGTCATCATGAGACGTCCATTTTTTCATACTCTTCTCAGGACTTCCACATGACTTGCACCACCGATAAACTTGCTTTCGATCAATCTTAATGTCACCAAATTTTGTATTGTCCAGCGCTAAATTTCTCTACTGCTGCCATTGTTAGTCGCATCAGTTTTCCACACATTTTATGACCGTCAGAAAGGGTCGGAAAAAATCCATTAATCCGTACTTGTGTATTCCGCAAATCATCAGTAGGTAATTGTTTCGAGCGGGTGTTGGGGTTTGCGTGGGATACTGTTTCTAGGTGAAAAGTCACGTGGTGGAGGATTCAGTGGTAAAACCAATGGGATTCATGTTCAGGTACGGTTCGTTTATGAGTAGAATCGCTTGCAAAATTTCATCCAGTTTAGTTTGGTCAAAAACTAGTTAGAGTTGTTCTACTGATTAAGATGTGACTTAGAAAATTTGCACGAAAAGGATACATATGTGTCCTTAATCAATCGCGTTTTTAATCGATTCACGCATGACATTCCACTACTTACTATACATTTCTGGTCAATATGCCCAAAGTTGAGCCTGAGGGTAGGGCAAGGGATATACTAATATGGAGTAGGGTATGAGTTTGATGCTATCACATGGCTATATGAAACATTTTGAAGATTTTTAAATTTACAATATATTATCAAAAATGCTGAGAATCTGAACCACCATTGAGAATTATAGTTATCTTTTCAATACAAGAGTGGAAAAACCACTTAAAAATCAACATTCCACATGAAATAATTTATTGATCGTCAATTAAAGATATTTTCTGAATAATTAATTCAATCAAAACACACTGACTCAAAAACACAAATTTATTTCGGATGCAGAGGTTGCGGTCATTATTTGTGTTCATTTTACAAGCGAGTTTTAGGACTACTTAAAGCTGACTTTTTTAACAATCACATGACAATGATGCTGATAAAATGGGAGAAATATTTTATATCACATAAGAACACCAGGAAATGGTGGTCATCTTTTATATGTGATGCAAGGATTTAATATATAAATTTATGATAATTCACAAAATTGTAGAATTAAAACTTCACAGAAACTTGAAAGTTATGGTTTTCCTTTATCAATTATCAAGTCGAAACTTAAAGCTTGTACGTGGTGGAAAAGGTCCATGCTATAAATAACAGACACTTTTTTACGCCCACAATATATTTTTTTTAAATTTTGACGGTTTTTTTCTGTACTTGATAATGGTGTAATAGCCGAAACCGGACAAAAAATTAAAAAAATATATTGCTGAAGTAAAAAAGTGTCTGTTATTGATTACATTTATCTGATGTCTCTATTGTATGCCTCCAACAGCTAATAAAGAACATTTTTAACGTATCAGACATATATAACTTCATATGTACTTAAGATCCGAGAGTAATAACGGAAATATGCGAAGTTTGAATGCTCATGGTCAGGAAAGTTGGGTTAGGGGTAATGTGCGGAATACGTAAAGTCGCAGTCAAGGTAGCTTTGGGAACTGTGGGGAAAACAAACGTTCTCATAATTTTTGTTTTTTTTTCCCGGCGAACAATTTAAGATAAGATTTCTCGGGTGTCGCATTTAACTTTGGATTCCTGAATCCCTTAAGATGATGGGCGAGTTGCTCATCGAAACGTTGGAAGGAAATACGGAGGACCTGACCCGGTGTGAAACCCGTGAAATCTTCTCTTCAGACCTTCTCATCTGTCGTGGCAGGTAAAATGTGCTGAGTAGGTGCGGATCAGTCGCCATCGTCTATTCCTACCTTTAAGCGCTGAGCTGCGGTGTGCGGGTGATGGCCGGGACTCGGGTATTTTCCGGCGTTTCTATTAAAGGGACTCGATTTAAAGACCACTTTACACTGGGAACGGGATGGTTCGCGAGTACTTCATTCATAAATTCCAGTTTCCGGCGCTTGATTGCATCAATTTTTCATCTGTGCTTTTCGTGTTTGTTGGGTGAAATTTTTCATCTATGCTGTGCTGTGTGCATCATCTTTCCATCTGTGCGTCTTGCTGAAATACAAGGAAGAAGTGCAATCATTTCGTGTGTATAGATAATGAATGCATACAATGTTAATGTACAATTGATTTTTTTGTCTGTACATAACTTGTAAACATTTCTCATATTATTGTGTTACTTTTGTTAACTAATGTGTCTGAAATACTTAACTCCTTGTATTTTAAGGTAGTAAACTGGAAAATTGTCAAAATCGATAAATATGGTTATGTTCCATACACTTAATTAGCAATTTCCAGTTGCAGATATACATATTTGTATCTCTTTAACCTTTTTCATCAGAATATTTAGCTTTATTTAAAGAGATTTTGCCGGGAAAGATAACTTAAATATTTTAAAGTTATAATAGCATCGTGAGGTTCTTGTTTCGAGTCCCAGTCGGACCGCATTTCCAGCCTCTGATTTCTAGCTTTCCCATCTAACACAGCACCGTACTCCTAGTCCTTTTTCTATTATATGTTCCTTTCCCTTTCTTTCCTTACCTATGAATTTATTTTTAAGTTAATATTCGTATATATAACAATATGATACGCATATATGATACGGATATAAAATACATATCGATGGCTAAGTTCTAACAACACGTATCCCAAATTAGCAACTTCTCAGGAGAGCAAAAAAAGACATTTTTTAATTGTATATAATTTTAATTGAAATTAAGAACCAAAAATACATCAAAATGAAAAAGAAGCATACATTTGCAAACAAAGAGTTTATTTTTGCTTGAATTATATTTTTTATTAACAGTATTATCAGAATTAATTCAGAGCGGCCACATTTTGGGATACGCGTTTCTAGAACTTAGTCATCGATATATATTATAAATAAATTTTCACCAAACATAGAACCCTCACTGTTCACTAAAGGGAATTTATTTGAAGCAAAGAGGATACGGGGAGGATGGTATTTTTTACATATAAATTTAAACAGGGCAGCATGTGAGCAGACGGGGAGTGGAGTGGGGTGATGGGGTAAGTAGGAGACCTTCAAAAAGTCCGTTGGAAGATCGGCACGCGCACCCAGTTTGAAAGAAAAAAATGCGGAGAGGAAACCGTTGGCTACGCGGGAGGCATGGCCTGAAGAATGGGAGAGGACGAGGGGGTGGGGTGAGGGGGTATGAGGGGAGGGGTAGAAGGAGGGGGCGGATTTTTGGGTGGGGTCGCGCCTGACGGTTGCAGGGAATAGGAGAGAAGTAAAGGAGGAAGACACATGAGACTAAGATTTTATCTGCATTAAAATTGCCTGCATAAAATGTTAAGGTACGAATGCATTTTTGTCTGTGCATAGCTTGTAAATAATTTCTCATGTTATTGTGCCATTTTTGTTGAATATTGTGTCTAAAATACTTTACTCCTTGTATTTTTAAGGCCGTAAACTGGAACAATGGCAAACAAATATAAAATGTCATTTGTTCCATGTGCTTAAGGAGCCATTTCCACGTTAAATAAAATCTTTGTAAATTTCATATTTGATTTTAATAACGAGCAACGAAACTGGCTGTTATTAAAATCATATGTGAAATGTACTAAGTATTTTATTTAACATGAAGCAATTTCACGAAATCACGCTTCAAACTGTTAGTTTTAGCCATTTCCAATTAAAGATACGCATATTAGTGTCTCTTCACCTGTTGTACCAGAATTTTGAGCTCTATTTTAACATATTTTGCCGAAAAAGATAACAGTCGTGTTTTTAAGTTAATATCCGTGTATACAATAATACGTTACGTATTTTCATAAATAAATTTTCGGCGTCCCCATTTCTCACCAAAGGAAATTTATTTGAAGCAAAGAGGATACTTAGAGGATGGTATTTTTTATATAAATTTAAACAGGGCAGCATGCGAGTAGACGGAGACTGAAGAGATATAAGTAGGAGGAGGAGACGAAATTGAAAAAAAAAAACGATTAGCAGGAGGGAGGAAAGGTAGTTAGAACATTATATTTATACCAGCCATCCCGCCATAAAAAAAATTCGACCTATTCGTTGACGAAAAAAATCGTATGAATGTGTTCGTGGTTGGGATGCATGTGGGGCACTTACCCTCCGGGTTTAGAAATCAGCACACGTGGGGATGATCTGTGGAAGAAGGAGGCTCACTCGTTTAAATCCCCTTGCATAGCCGTCCCAGGGGGCAATGAACTAGAACTTGGACCACTCCATTCACATCTGCATAGTAGTCGGCTGTCGGTTTCGTTGGCAATTCTGGGCAAGACTTCCCTGTATTGAAGTAGGGGTATCTGAGTTTAAAGCGTTAATTCGGTTGTAATGAAACATACTGGAATGAAAAAAAATTCATATCTCACTATCATCGGCTACTCATCATTAGAGATACGTGAAAATCGCACTTTCAATAACAGTTTATCGCATTTTGTAGCGTCTATTTTTTATTTCCATAATGAGGTAGATGACCATGAAATGTAGTGAAACATAGTTATGTGACAAAATACAGAATATTTTAAATGATTATGTTGTAGAACAATAATAAATTTCGGAATAAGTCATTTAGTGGCTGAGGTGTAGCTTGCCCGCGCCCACTTGTAATTCGCGGCCACGTAAGAGTCCCAGCCAACTAGCTGCTGGCCAGTCGCTCACATGCTTTAAGCGGTTGGTGTCGGCGGAGCATTTACACTGCGCTCGGCCCAAAATGTACGAATTTTGCCGTTGGAAAGGCAAATTTGCGTCAAGATATCATATAAGTCCAGTCATCGCATCTATGTCCCATTTATATGCACACATCGCATCTCTATCGCATTTGCGATTTTCACGCATCTCTACTCATCATGTAGTAACAACTTTTTTCCTGCAATTTATGAAGGAAGATACGAGCCTCCGTCGCTCGGAAAACGATAATTCAATTTTGGACCTTTTTTCTTAACAACTTCGCTATGAATTGATATTACAGTCCATAAAATGAAATAGCGTTCTCGAATTAATGCATCTACCAAAGCAGAACTTTCTAATTATTGTATTGGTATAAAATATTTATGTTGTACAAAGCCCTGCTATACCCGTTAATTAAAGATTTTCAGGAAAATTAAAAGTTCTGACGGCAATGCATACGTGAAATATTAAATAATATTGGAATTTAAAAACAGTTTGGTTTTAGTATGTTCTCAAATGGAGCAATGTAGGGTGAAACTTGCGACTCAATAGGCGTTCCATGAGAAATTTTCACACACAAAGTCACAATTTGATCTGCCGAATCCAAATATTGCAGCAGACGCTACCAAGTTAGATTTTAATGAAGGATAATATTTCTGAGCCCTATATCTTGCCAAAATTAGTAATATAGTCGATACTAACCACTATTATTTTCAATTAACATTTTATATGCCGTGATAGAAATACAATCACTGATTAGGTATTGTAGATAAGTTTCTTTTTCGCGCGAAAATATATGCACTTAAAGTTAACTCATACTTTTTAAAGTAACCTACGTCAGGTAAACGGATTCAGGCTTCAATTGGTGGAATTTAGATATATTAAAATAAATACAAGATCGTAGCACTTTTCCACAATTTATTTTACTGCGTACAGCGCGTTTTGGCTCACTGAGCCATCATCTGGTACAAGACCAGATTTTTGTACCATATGATGGCTCAGAGAGCAAAAACGCGTTGTGCTCAGTAAAACAACTGTGGAAAAGTGCTACAATGTTTTACTTATTTAAGTTACCTACACCAGGTTTTAGATTTCGTGTGCTCTGAAAACTCTGTATACTGAATGTATCTTGGTGGAAAGAGTCTCCCGCTCCGTCTGTATCCTTATTTACTAGATTGCGGAAAATTTATCTCCATTTTATTTTTAAATTCGTTTGTATTTTACGCAGTTAACTATAATCATAAAGGCTATTTCTTGGAAAATGGCGCTGTGGTCAATGTGAAAATTCAAAATAAATTCTAAAAAAAATAAAGTCCTCTACAAATCTGTATAATCTCATGTGTATATGATAATTTTTGTAACTTTGCTTTACAGGCTTAATAACCACCAGAAGGCTTTTTCCTAAGTTTCACTCCAATTTATTGGTAAACTAAGTTTTGAATATTATTATTACACTTTCATGGAAGGGATATAAGGACGGAAATATTGCCATGTGTAGGAGAAAGGGAAGATTTATCATTGATTTATTATTCTTTTCTCTAAAAGATTTTTGATACATCATGTCTAATAATTATGAAGGATACTTATGATCATGCATATCACATGAGTGCAATGACGATTATATTTCGATGCATAAAATCTAGTGGTTCCTACGACGGCTAACGTAACGACCTATGTCGCCTGAATTTGCAGCATATCCACATGTATTTTGGAATTTGCAGTCACTTAGATATTTGAAGAAATGTCTTTCATTCGATCTTTTTTGCATTTAAAGTGCAAATTATTCTATCATAATTTACTGCTTTGTCGTCTAAGTTCCACATTTTAAGCTTTACTTTAATTAATTAATTCGCTGCTCACTCTTGTACGGAGTTTTGAATCTTTTAGCGAAACTCCCCGCTGATATTTTCTTCCAAGCTTACAAATCTTCAATCTATCAAATCAAGCTATTGACGAAAGTAGGATATTAACTTGACTCATCTTCATAAACTGCTCCTCTTTGCTGTTTCTGCTTTCTACTTGCGTGCGTGATTGAAGATAATTTATTGCTCGATGATGCAATAAAGAAAGTGAAAGATAATGTTTTTACTGGGAGAATTCATAAGAAATTTTAGTCATCGATAATAAGTGTTAGGATTTGCCTACACGTTAAGTGAAATGATATTTATTTAAGCATTTGTTTTATTTATCTGGGCTCAACGACACCGTTATGATTAATTTTAACTACAGAATTTGAATGACTTTTTGATAGTGCCTATGGATTTGTCTATGCAGCCAATCAGTTAGAAAGTAACGCAAAACACATGTTTGATATTATCCAGCTTTACCTGTAGTTGTTTCTTTTTTTGTCTCTGGTTATGGTATTGAAACGCCTCATTTGAGAGGCAAAAAATAGGTTAATTTCAATTTAAATCATGAACATATCTATTTAAATGATAATGAAAGCCAATATCACATTCTGTCTTCACGATTGATTTGGGTTAAATGAAGCGGGCATTCCACTTCGAGTTACTTTGAGCTCTCATTTCTCTCACCCAGTTGACTGTTTAATATTTGGATCACCTACTCACGAAAGCATCGCATACCAACAGCTGTGTGGTCATGCATAGCTTATTTGACATACCTAGTACATACAGCGGGGACAAAATCGACTTTCTCATGCCCTCAGCCTCTTTAAACAGGTTTCTCCGTGGCCTTTGCAGGAGTAATCCTTGAAAGGAGTGATATCGATCCTCGGCTGCCGTGATCCCTGCCTGCATATGAGAGAGGACCTTCAAAGGCATTGTGTTTTGCCCGCCGTAAATCAACAGCCGAGGTATCAGCGCGTGAGATATCCTTCGCCGCCGTCGCGCAGGACGGGTGCTCTTGCAGAATGGAGTTTGAAAGTGAAAATCCCGAATGCTGGAGCGATTCTTTGTTGGGAAAGTGGTGCTAAAAGAGAGGTAAATGCGAGATGTGAAGTTTGCATTTTCATGAGAATTTCAAGAAATGCTATTCTAATCATACCTCATGGACTGACTGTCACAAAAAAGAATTTTATGTAATATACCTCGCGGAAATAGAAAAGGAGAATCGACATTTTACAAACATGTTTATATGTTGAAATTATTATTTCACAAATTGTTATAATTTGGCTATTTTCCAGCTGGTAGCAGTTAACTAATGTTATCTTGTGGAAATAGAACTCGGAAATTGCTATTTTAAACAGGTCTATGTGTCGACATTATTATTATTATTATTATTGGAGTTTATACACTTTCTCAGCTGGTTAAAACCAGCTGGAAATATACACATATCCTAAGGGCAAATTAGTATCAGGCTTGGATATAAAGGAAGAGAATTTACCCTATCCTACACTGTTCGATCATGCCCGGCCCAGGAATCTTCTCTCAATCTGGCAAGTCTTAGATAAAACAGCTTATTGCGCGAGGTTAATTAGTTGTTTTTGAATTCCCAGGTCTTCAACTTCTTTTTTGAATCGTTTTGATGAGATTCCCTCCGCAGAGATTATTAGCGGGTGAGTGCTGACTTCTTTCAACTTCCAAGCATTTTTCATTTCCCCGTCCAAATTTATATTTATTATTATTCCATAAATTGTAACAAGTTGGCTATTTTCCAGGTGGTAGAAGGAAACTATTACTTTGTAGAAATATAACTAGGAAATCGTCATTTTTACACAGCTATGTGTGGAAAGTTTAATTACACAATTTGTTACAAGTTGGCCGTTTTCCATTATTCGGTAAGAGTTAGCTAATATTACCTTGTGGAAATAAAACTCGAAAATCGTCATTTTTACACAGGTTTATTAATTACAGTATTCTACCGATTAAGGTAGGTTTCCATGGAGTGCTGAAGGAGGATTCCGGGAGCCTCCCCTTCCATTGTGCATTTCCGTCTTCATTTCACAATAAGGCCTACTCCCTTTCATTTATCTAAAAATCCTATTCTTTTTCTTCCTCTCCATCGTTTCCCTAACATTCTACCCTCTAACACCATTTTCAACATCCCCTCACCGCTAAGCACTAACTCCATCCATACCTTCTGTCTCCTCCGTATTTCATCTAAAAGCTGCCTCTCCTCGCCAACCATATCCAGCACTTCGTCGTTCCTTTTCCTCTCCGTCCATTTCACCCTCTCCATTCTTCTCCATACCCACATCTCGAATGCCTCCAATCTCCTCTCGTCGTCTTTCCTCAATGTCCACGTTTCCGCACCGTAGAGCACTACACTCCATATCAAACTCTTCACTAACCTTTTCTTTAAACTCTTGCATAACGATCCTCTCAGAAGCTCCTTCCTGTTCATGAACGCCTCCTTTGCTAATGCTATTCTCTTCCTGATGTCCTTACTACTGAGTCATATGTCGAAATTATTATTACTGTAAGGAAAATTGTTATAATTCGGCCTGCTAAGATACGGAAACTTTAGTACTTTGGTACGTTTTCACCTAAATTAGAGTACGAAAAATAGTGATGAATGCTTTACTTTATTTGTCGTTTTGACCGAAAATGGTATGATGCTCGTTATGCGTATACAAACGGTATACGTACTTTTTTCATACACAAGGTTCTAAAAGTACCTTTAGACCCTTATGTCTAAAAAAAGTATTGGTAGTTTTTTTGGAAAAAATATTATTTATTTTAATTAAATGTTAATTATTTTATTTTAATACAATGTTAAAATTACACGAGGTTACCCTAAACACCCTATTTCGTTAAATCATGATAAATACTAAATTCAGGATCGCCACCGGATTACTTATGGAGGACCTAGTAAACGAATGTTGCAATGGCAGTTAAATCACGTCGTATACGTAAAAATGGCAATAAAATCGGCGTGAATAACTGAAAAAGTATTAACGGGAAAGTAAAAAGCATTCGATTATCCAAATTTTCTGTATCTTATATAAAATCGCCTGTATCTTATATTTTTTTTCGATTGATAGAAGCTGTATTTGGTGCCCAAGAATTTTTATCACATTTGCTTTCATAACTAGTATCTGATTTGAATCGCACAGTCTCCTAAACCCGAAGAACATCCTGTCGCTTAATCAAGTATGACTTGATTATGTTATTTATGATCTTAGTCAATCTTCGCGTCTCTTTGTTAATTAAGCACCGAAAAAAAACCTTCAAAAAAAAAAACTTAATAAACTTACTTTTAAAAAATTAAAATTTTTTGTCATATAAATAAATTTAACAATAATTTAAATAAAGTTTCCCGGATTAAAACCTGGGGTTAAGCAAAAATAAAATCGTCTCAAGTAGCTCAAGGAAGAGAAATGGCCTCATGTCCTGAATAAGTGAACTTCACACGCCTGTGGCTTCGTTCGGGATAAGATCTACCCTCAACCTATCCAAAGCAACCTTCTGGTTGAATCAATGACTGAATATAATTAATTTAATGAGGATTATTTTCTGCCGGATAAGATGGTACATTCAGAAAATGTTTGACAATATTAAGATCTTTTATATGGCCAAACAGAATTATATCAATGTTTATTATTATCTTTTGCGGATAGGTTAATAAATTTTATGCCATAAGATAGTGAATATTCTGCAATGTTAAAAAATTTAATGCTCACACCGGGCAATAGCCTATGTAATAATTATAATAAACAGCAATATGTAATAATAATGCTAGTAATAAAGAAGAAATGGCAATAGAAATAAAAAGAATATGGAACAGCTCCAATTGTCATCTCAGCTACCGGTATCATCCCAAAACATATACAAAACAGTTTCAAAATACTCAACCTTCATCCAAATACATACATCAAATTACAAAATACTGTAATAATTTCAACCTGTCATATCACGAGAAAATTTCTCAACGCAATTCAATAGTGAAGAGTTACCTTGGTGAGCACCCGTGCTCTTTACCATAAAACAACTCAGTTAAAACTGAAGAAAATTTAAAGGTTAAAAAAATAATAATAATAACAATAATTATAACGAAAATAATAATAATAACGTGATTTAATTATCAGCTTGTGAAAAAACAGGGAACTTGGCATAATTATGGGTGCGTGTTGTAGCTCAGTGGTTAGGATGAAGCTGGTTACTCCTTAGCATAATAATTATTCTTGAATTATCTTATGTTAAGTTTTTCCATCAAAACGTTTTAAATGTTCCAGATAGATTTTTACTAGTGGAATACCAAGTTTTGTAATAACCTCTGCAATAAAGTAGTGTTCGTCTTAGTTTTCCAGCACCTCATTGGCATTTTCCGAGCAAAATCAAGCACCAAAAATCACTTCAGTGGTGATAGGGCACTTTTCCTAAAATCCTGCGAAGGGATAGGGTTTTCGATAATTGCTAATCTTCAGACCTGGTCACTCAATATATATTGAGCCTTATTCGCCCTTATGACATGAGGTAATTTTTCTCCTTATTTGCATAATTTTGTTTTGAATTTTATTTCAACCTTAAGTAGTTGGATATCGGCTTGGTGACTAGCTGACTTAGTGATTATTCAACCTGACCAAAATGAATCACTTTGTCTGGTTACTTTTATGTTTCGAATACTCTCCTTTTTCCCACCGAACTGGAGTAATTCAGCTCGGATAAGATGTATTTAAATCTACCACAGTCAGAAGTTAAAGGGCTACTTGTTAAAGGACGCAAGTGTTAGCGGAGTCTTCGGTCGCTATGCGAATTTTTTTTCGCCGAATCTGCAAAGAAAAATGGCGGAAGACCGCCAAGATGGTGTTCGTGTATATTTTTTTCTGTTCTTTGGAGTGGGAAGTGGGGGAGGGCGTGTGTGGAGGGGGGATGGTGAAAGTGGGGGAATGGGTTAGGCTGTGTTAGTGGGATGGGGTGGTTGAAGCATTTGGGTGGTTTGCGCTGTCTCTCTCCCCCGCCGCTGCTGTGGCCTCTCCAAGGACAATGGAGGCAGTGTTGCCGTCTTAGCGTCTTTACCACTAGGTTTTGCACTTTTTCTTGGTTTACCACATAGGTTATTACTATTGTCAAAGTATTCTACCGACTAAGGTAGGTTTTTTTACGGAGTACTTGTGGAGGATTTTTCAGACTCTCCTTCCTCCTCCATCCTCCGAAAGATAAACATGAAAACTTTTCATCCCAAAGTCCTTCCGAATAGGCTCATGCCGTTTTGGAAATCATGACTTAATATGTTGAAAGAATGGTCGAAAAACTATGCTTACGCGGACATATTTTTAAATTTACATCAAAATCACGTAAGCGTTTGAGAGTAGACCCTCCCTGTCACACCTCATAGAAATATTCTACCGATTAAGGTAGGTTTCCATGGAGTACTAAAGAAGTACTCTGGTAGTCTTCCCTTTCCTCATTTACTTCCTTCTTCAATTCTCAATAAGGCCTATTTCCCTTCATTCTACCTAAAAATCCTATTCCCTTCCTACCTCTCCATCGTTCACCCAACATTCTACCATCTGACACCATTTTAAGCATACCCTCGCAGCTAAGTATACCGTCCATCCACATTTTCTGTCTACTCTGTATCTTATCTATAAGGTGCCTCTTTTCAGGGATGTTAAATACCCTGGAATGTGTCAGTCAAAGTTTATTATCAGGGTATTTGCAGGAGCAAATTCTAAAAAATCACATATTCCCGGATATTTATGACTAATGCCATTAAAATTCCAGTATGCTGCATGCTGGTGATTGATCACCCCATGCCAAATACCCTAGACGTGGCTCGAAGGGTATTATGTAGACGTATCATTTTTCGTAATGGAATGTTCACCAAAAGTAACGACTTGAGGTTAAGGAATGCAAGAAGAAAGAACTAAATTTTTCAATGGTCAATTGTCTTTCATGAATGGTATTTATAATTACGGCGAAGAATTTTCGAAATCTATCTCATTCCAATTTTTTGCCTTTTTTTAAAGCATTTTATCTGTGATCGAACTTGTTTGCCTTCTGTCGAAAAAAAGCGAATCATAAAAATAATTCAAGCATAGGGGTATGAGTAAATGGCTGGCAAATACGTGAGTAGCTCATTCTACTATAGTTATCGTTTCCCGTGGGAATGCCCTGAAATGGCCAATAGTGAAAAAAGCCTTAGTATTGTTAGTGTAAATCTTCGTTCGGAGTATCTTTACTTAGTGTTATTTATTAATAACCAGACCAACAGATTAATTGGTCCATCAATAACATCTTGAACCGCTTATAAATCATGAAGTCTATTGTGTGGGACGGAAGACATTTATCAGCACTCTCAATAGACATTGCTATACTACTTGCCGCAGGGGACAGAATCAAGAGAACGGTGAGCTTTGCTTCTCCTAGTCGAATTTCCCCGAATCCACCAGTTGAAGAAAGCTATTAGTGGGGAAAATCTTGGATCATACAGGCAGTGGATTCATGTCTTGTATGATATGTAGTGGTGGTTATTAACTTTAGTTGCGAAAACCTTGGATCATATAGGCAGTGGATGCATTTCTTGTATGATATTAGTGGAAGCTATTAACATTAGTTAAATAACACGTTGCCATATTTCCACTGAATTTATTTTAGCTCTGCGCGTATTTTTTCTTCGACAATGGCATTTGATAATGTTGCTGTAAAACGTGCTCAAATAAATTAAGTAGAAATATTATAATTTTTCATTTAAATAAAGTAGATGCATTGAAAGGCAAAATATTGGTCCTAAAATCAAAACGTTTTCACAAGGTTTCATGTCCGGGACCACTACCATCGCAAACTGATTAGTCGCGCCGGGAATGTTCAAGGGAGACAACTAGCAGAAAAAAATTTCATGCCTATTCATGTGAAAATATTAACAGTTTGACGTCAGTATTTGGGTTAACCTTGGGACCAGCTGGGCACTAGGGCTTACATATCTACATGATCCAAGAGATCAATGCGTAAGAGAATATTAATTTCATTGGCCATCATAACGTGGATTTTTCTATGAGAAATCCTTAAAAGCACAATCTACTTGGCACAATGCGAGGTATTTAATGTATTTAATTTTGTGACGGTATATTTCGATGAAGACGTGGTACATTGCGATTCTACCGCGATGGTTCTTGCTCTAGTGATGAAGAGCTGCTATTCCACGATTCTACCATGATGGTTCCATGAGCCATTCTGCATTGATGGTTCTGGCTGTAATCGAAATTCGAAGGTTGAAATCGAGATACACATCCGTCGCTGTTGTATTGACCTCACTTCGGCATTCCTATGCCTCGTCTTTCTTTCATTTCGGCTATTCCAGGAATTTTCCTCCTGGGCATGGAAGCTAACGGAGCTCTGTTGGCGGCGTGAGTCGACGAAATTGGAAACATAAGGCTGGTCCCAACAAAATACCCCGGTTCATAATTTCTTCAGCCTTCATGTGAATTTGCTTTCTTGCATTTAGAGTGAAGTTAAAATACTAAATTGGTTCAACGAAATAGTGCTTCGAGTTTTTTCCTTGAAGTAGAATACTTCCCTTGGGACGAATCTAGCTCTCAATGATACACAAAAAAGACAAATGAACTTAAAAAGAGGGTGGATCGAATTATTTTGCAAAATTTAAAATACTTGTAATTGCCTACTGTGCGATTAGGCAATAAAAATCATTCATAGATATCTTAGAGTATAGCTCACCTCGCACTAAAGTCAAATTCCAATCCAATTTGCTTTATACAAGGAGTTCCTAAGTTTCCTAGTGCCATCAAATTTTTCTTCTATGGGCGAACCTAATGACCAAAACAAGACGTACCTGGTACAGCTAAAGGCGCACTACGGAGCTGTGCTAGCCTTACTGCGAAAACATGGCCGACATGGGCCAAAAGTATGACCATAGTATTTGTACTTAGATTATTATTTTTCCATCTAAACTAGCCCTTTAGGTTAAAAATGGTTTAAAAAAATAATGCACTCATGTTTATAAGCTAAAATAAAAAACTTATTACCATATATTTGACTTTTAAGTCAACCGTAAAATTTCAAATTTTTCGAATGATGATTTTTTTGGATGTTATGCATTTGTTTGTATTCGCACCAAGCTGGTGATTAACATAGTGCTTCTAAATTAAGGTGGGGATGTCTTCTTCTTGCATATATGTTTTTCATTGCACTAATAATGTACACAATTGAGCGCACAACATCAAATTGAAGCTCTTCGTCGGCTCATTTCATTCAATATCCCGATGCCGAATTAATTCCTCTAACCTTCCTATATACGCGATCATTCTCTCGGCAAAACGTAAATATACTAAGGTGGTCATTTATACCTTCAAATCACCATTTGAAATATGAATTTTATGCTTATCTTTTTACACAACGCAGCGACACACGATTTTTTTTTAATGATTCGTAGACGGCCGCATCGGTGTAGTACTAAAGTGGCGGATACAGAAAAAACTCAAGGGGGGGGGGGGGGGCGCAAAACACATCATGAGCTACCTTTACTTTTATCGTAACAATAAAATAATCAAGTAAAAAAGTTAAGAAAATTTTATTTAAACTGATTACACACATATACAAGACAATGCCATCTTATGACATAAACATTTAAAAACTGTGGTTCTGCAAAGGGCGGACACGCAAGGGGGGCGACCCCAGCGCCCCCATATGTATCTACCACAGGTGTAATAGCGCTTGGGAACGTTCAGGTTTGATATTACCCCCCCCCCTAATATTTACTTAATGGAGTTGGCACATGGTATACCTATACTTTGGAATAGAAGTTGGTCCTAGCCTCAGTTGCACGAATTTCGTATATTGAATAGGTGGCAGTCTCTTTCTCTTGGCCACCTCAAATTAAAAGTATTTTGCTTAGGAACACTCAAAATTTCCCTGGTAAGAATCTTGGCTTCTTCGATCAGCAGGCAAATGCTCCATCCCCCAGACCTTGTTCCCGCCAATATCTACAACGATGGAATGAAACGGTGAGGTGGATGGAGAGGAAGAGGAACTACGAAGGGGTGGGCGGAGAAAGGAAGCCTCTGTTTAACATAAGGAAAGTTTGGATGGGGCGCGAGAGATGTAAAAAGCTTTGTTAGCGGGAAGAATGCTAGGTATGCAGCGGAGGGTTAAGAAAGGGATTAGGATTTATATAGATAGCGTGAAAAGGTATAGTTCAAGAATTATTAAATTTTAATTGAAGGTGAATTAATCTGAGTAGTTCATGGCTCTTCTTCTTTTGAAGTTTATCCAACGACTGGAGTCAAATGTTGAGGGATAAGGTTAGAAGACTAGGATTAAGAAATGCATCCAGAGAGCGGGCTTCATTTTAGAATTAGGAATTACAGGGATTATTAGGAATTAACAAAGGAATTTCAATTTTGGGATGGAGGACCAAATGGTGTAGGCGATTCGCAAAATAGTGGGTGTAAATCTATCTTAAGTGATAGAAAACGTTTTAAAGTAATGCTTGAACAAATTACCCTAAAAGTCCTGCTGAGGATGCATAATCAAGGTGGTTACTTGCGGTCATAAACAAAAATATTTGTGACTTTGCTCATGAATTCACCACACCAAAGTGCTTGGGAGAGTTTCTTTTTTCTTGCGACGACTAAATTACGAAACCAAGTTAACGCAGAAAAACGTTTGTTTTTAAGATATGTTTTATCACACAGGATATAACCTCAACCTACTACCATCTCTACCTTAGTCTATCAGACATACTAGCATCTATAGTGATACTAACTGCAAATATTCATGATTTTAAAATGTATGACCTTGTTTTATGTATTTTTTAAATGAGCAATTTAATTATGTAAGCAGTATTTTGTTCTTGGTAAACTGTCATCTTTCTGTAAAATGCTTGCATCTACTGAATGAAAACGACCTTTCTCTTGGTTCCCAAAGTGGTCAATATGGACACCAGAAGCAAAATTCATGGATCATAGGTCGTTTCTTTTACACATTTCTTGACTCGATAACCTATAGGTAAAGATAATACTTTTCTTTAATTGGCATCGAGTGATTTTATTAGATTAGTTATTTTCAAAGCGGTAGCGCGTTAACGTTGTCAGCAGGGTGCTAGGCTAGTGACCATAGGGTCCTGGGTACATATCCCGGGTATCAATTTTTTGGGGTCCACTTTACCTGGGACTTACTGAAGGTGGCCCAAGGTAAGGAACTGCCCTTCCTACCCTGTGCGTGTGAACTCACGCAGAGTGGCTAAGTCCTGTGTGAGGTCTGCCCTCGCCTATGCAAACCAATTTGAGCACAATCTCTATTAAAAATAGCAAAAATTTATGTTCGGAGATTTTCGCGGCGTTGATTAGATGATCTCTGAATTCTATTCGGGTTTTCACCGCGTCCGTTGTGTTTTGGCGACAACAGTTTCACTGACATTGCAGTCAGCGTCTTCAGGTCGAAGGTGAACCTTCACCAAATATCAGGTTGTAGGTGAATATTCAGGTTGGAGGTAAAGGTTCTCACCTTCGACCTGAAGACGCTGACTGCAATGTCAGTGAAACTGTTGTCGCCAAAACACAACGGACGCGGTGAAAACCCGAATAGAATGCAGAGATCATTGCTAAAATTTGTTGATAAGATTAGGTTACATGCTTAATTTACGAAATAACAAAATTGAAAATGTGCGAAATCACGTACCGTGTCACTTCGGAGTGACCACTAATCTCACCCATCAAAGAATGCTGAATGAGAGTGAGAATGAAGCCAAAAGAAAATCTGATAATTTGTTTCGTAATTAGTCGGGCTATTCCAACGATATATAGTCACGTTGAGTTTCAAAACTTGTAACCTTCATTGACGTATGTGTATAAATTTTATTAGCCGCCCTGGAATACCCTCTAATTATCACGCACTCATTCCGTCTCCAATTGCAGGAAGTGAATGACGAAGGACCATAAAACTACCTTTGACGACAATAACTGAAGGGTTAAGCGAAAGAGAAAAAAATACGCATCGTTGCGGTTATAGCGGTGTCCGTGAAATGGTTTTAATTCGGCAATGATAGGTTAAAACACGGAGCAATGGATCGCCTTCAAGCGGTAATTTGGAAAAGAGATTGCCCGAGAAATTAAGAAAACAATTTGGGAGCGAATGGATTAGATATTCCGATGCGTGGCATCATTTAGACGAATGGCATTAAGGTGTCGGAGACTTCGCAACCTGATATTTGGGCTCGATAATGGCTGTGTGAAACTTGAGGATTTATTGATGCCGGCGTGGAAATGACACTGATTTGTCAATGATGAATTCCATTTTAGGAGGGACTCTTCGAAATAACCTCCTTAAAATTATACAACCTCTTCCTTGATATCCATAGCCACAAAATAACACGAGACCGTTGATATTGCTATAATTTCTGACACTAACAGCGTACATATAAGTGACTTCTATTTTTCTAGCAAAGATTGAACTCAAATTCTTGAATACTGCAGTCACAGCATAGATGTGTGTCATGAAGCCTCTGAATTTGAAAAAAAATATTTTTTGATTGTGATTGACGTACCTCAAGGTTAAGGTAATGTTTCTATTTGTTGTGGAAAACATTTAATTCGAAGATTTTTTCTTTTCTTTTGTTGTTGTATTTTAACTCACTAGTTGTTGAAATTTCGGGCAAAACTTCCATCCATAAAATAGTCAGTTGCCTCATAAATTAAAACTCTTAAACTTAGTGTTATATATTACCATTATCGCGACATTAATGAGTTTTATTCGAGGTTATAAGTATTTTCTCTCTCACGAGGAAGCGACCACAAAAATTGGAGCTCCAGTCTTGGCATACTACCCCTGCAATTCACCTTCCTTCATATTTAATTATTTTGGCAAATAAAATGAGATCTTTCTTACTAAATTAGATCCGCTTACAACGGGAAATTCAAACATGGATGTAAGGAAACAATTTATCAAAACTTATATTTTAAGTATATTTCTCTACGGAATTGAGGAATGGACAATGACAGCAGCGGATAAATCAAAGATAGAGTATATTATACGTGGTGCTACAGAAGAATGATTAAAATTAAATGGATGGACCGAGTTAGTGATGAGGAAGTCCTAAGAATTGTAGGAGAGAAGAGAAGTTCGAATCCAAGTCAGGCCGCATTTTTACCCCCTGATTTCTGGCTTTTTTCATCTACCACAGCATCATTATCCACGTCCTTTTCCACTAAATGTTCCTATTCCTTTCCTTCCTACCCTATGAACTTATTTGTATGTTTGCGCTTGAGGCGTCGTGTGAATGAATGAAGCTGTATATACGGACTTTCCCACAATTCGTGTGTCGTTTTTGATCTCTAATTTTAGTAACTTCGCCTCGAGCAGTATTAATGAAAATTGGCATATTTATGGGGAAAGGTCCTATATTTTGTTGAGTACTGGCAAAATTTACAATTTGGACTTTTTGAACCATTATGACCTTCGTAGGTAAAACAATCAACAATACGGATCTATGAAGAGCAAAACTGACTTTGGCACCCTTTAAAACCTATGTTTCGACACGCTGGTTGTCATGATGACCCGACGTTTAATTTTATGACCTTTGACCTCTGTATTAGCCTTGGAGGTCAATTAGAGGATAAGGTGGGTGTTTGGGCAATACCAATGACTTGGGCACCCTTAAAAACCTATGGATCGACACCTTTGTTGATATGGCATTCTTTTTGCCACCCCTATGACGTTGACTGTAACCTTACTGGGTCAACGCTTGAATTTTCGTTAATAAAAGTGTTTAAAAGTTTGTAGCGTGTCAGTCTGTCTGCATTTAGCGCAGTCTCACTTTAGGGTATATCTCAGTCAAACCAAGTGCTACAGGGATGGGACTTAGTGCGTTCGAAGCAAAATTTCTTCACGCACATTTTAGACTTGGTTTCAGCGCTGTAGCTCGACATTGCGTTGAGTTGCGGGCAAAAAAGTGCTAAGACGGACCAAACATAGCCTGCCCACAAAACGGGAGACGGACAGAGGTATGCCACAATTAATTCATGCCTCCCCACTGCAGTGGCTCTCCTGTACAAAACTCTACCAACCAGCAACAGTTGCAACACTATGGCAGGCAACAGCGCCACAACAATAGGCGACAAAACAACGACCGGTAGCGCAGCAGAGTCAATCTGGCTGTTGAATCGTAGTGATTGGAGTGTTTACCTACCGATCTAAGGGTCCCGAGTTTGTATCCCAGGTGAAGCCATCGAGCTCTCCTGAACAAATCCTTGGCGTTCGAGGTGGCGAGACGAATTGCCCCATCCTACCCTGAATATGCGAATTTCACATGCATCTTGTTTAATGTGGAGAGAGCTCTACCCTTATCCAAGACAACTTTCCAGTTGAATCGATGAACCAATGATTTTCTGTCCAGTGCGATCTCGGTAATCCGACCCATATATGCAGCCGTGGAATTGCCGTATTATGGAAAACGCCAGATTATTGGACACGTACAGAAACAAGCACAATACACAAAAAGCTTTTTAAGGTATAAATTTGCAATTGAATAATATTGTGACGTCAACTCTGCTTACTGCTTAGGGTGTTAGTCCAGGTAGATAATCGAATTAATTATGACGATTACGGTTGATAAAGGCAGAGTGAAACCTGAACACCACTGTGACTCTGCAAAAAATCTTTCTTTTCCCGATTCAGTGGGTCACGTTACCAAAAATTCATGTAAATTATGAACTGACGAACACCTAATTACTTAATAATAAAAAATACTATGTATTGAAAAATCTATTATTCAAAACTGACGAAATTATTTTAGCCATCGGGAGGTCGCCAGACCTGCACCAGATTACCGGACGAGTCCGATTAGCGCAAGAACGGATGACAAGGATTATACCTACTGTAGTAAAATTTAGTAGTCAACATCTTTAGGATTTTACAGCGTAAGGAAATGGATGTATTTGACCTAATAGCGAGAACAAAAGCATTTTTTTAAAACTTTATTACTCCTCTATCTTCGCGCTATTATCGATCTGTTCTGAGTAACTGCGGTTTAATCTTTGGTGATAAGTGGAAATTGATCGAAGTCTGAGTCTTTTTTTTCAGATATTTTGTGGGCTCTTCAGTCTTAAGATTTCATTTTGAACAGCACCCACTTCCTCTAATCGCTTCACGGATCCCGCATTATCTCGAGAGTAAACTTGAACCATCTCGTAGCACAATTTTGCGAGTCGTTGCACTTATCTTTAGATAAGCACCCTTTACTCACTAATCAAGCATTCTCTGGCTTAAGGGCCTGAACAAGTGAGTGTATGTTTACCGTTTTACTTTCAGAGTTTACGCCTCCTTATCTTATCCGAGCCTTGGGTGAAATGCCAAGATTAAATGGTCGTATGCTATTTTGCGGAAACAATATCTATTCGGACGAATCGCATGGTTTTGTTTGATATTTTTATCCCGGAAGAATGATTTACCTTTAGGAATTTACTCCTACGGCGCCTGGAATGCCTCCATAGATACGATTTTCCCCACCCTCTTTGGCTTATCTCGACATTTAATTCTGCTTCGCTGTGGTTGTTTTCCGTCGGAGATTTAAAAAAAATTCTCCTTACACTAGGGCCTTTTCCTTGAGATACGTTCCACAGAAAAAATGAGCATACTGCCGTATTTTTCATGTTACTGCTGGTTAAAGAGAAAGGCCTCCTTCTATTGTACCTAGGGTAATTTATTCGAACCCTGTTATATATTATTTGTATATTTTTTTAAATGATTACTTTAGATTCCTAGTGGTAAACTTAAGAACGTTTTAATCTTGTTTTGTTTTCATGTAAATGTAGTTGCTACAAGCATATATATTTCTGAAGTGGTGACATGATAACTGGAAACAAGAATTATTAGTATTTACTGATAGCTGTACCGATGCAACCTTCGTGAGCAACTTTTGCATTACGAATACTGCACTGCTCCTCCTAAATTGAAATTTAGCTTGCGTGAAAATAAAATAATCATTTCTGAATACAGAAACGTCCGGGACCCAACAAAATTTGGAGAAATAAATGTCTCCGAACCCGGCTTTTCTATTGACCAGGCAACCAACTATGAGAAGTAGAATAGGTATTCTTGGGAGCGAGGTTTGGACATTGATAGGCGTAGAGAAATGAAGAGTTGAAACATTCGAAATGTGGTGCTACCGAAGAATTATGAAGAAAAAATGGATCGACCGTGCAAGTAATGAGGAAAAGCTAAGAAGAGTGAGAGAAAAGAAATTTTTATTTATTTGTTTTTAATTTAGTTCCAAACCACTGAATACAGCTCATATATGCCATTTTATATCGGGGTATTCAACAAATTTAACAATTGTACGTACACAAACAACCATGCCCTGGAACAGGGAACTCCACCGAGGTGGGACTCGAACCCGCGGCCTTTTTTGACAGGCGCGGACTTTACTCCGCCGCCACCGAGGCCGGCGGGGTAAAGTAAAGTAAAGTAAAGGGTAAAGAGTTCTTCTAAAAAACTTTTAGAAGACGACGGGACTACGTATTTAGGCATGATGGCCTGATGAAGACTATTGCACAAGTGAAAGGCAAGAAGGGCAAGGGACAGCCTCGAATGAGTTACATAGGACAGGTTATAAAGAATGTAAAAGAGAAGAACTTCTGAAATTTTCATTGGAATGTGCTACGTACAAAAAGTGAAAGATGTTTGCAAAAAATAAAAAAAAAGCAATCAACATATCAAGTGTTCGTAATATAATTAAAGATTTATTTAAAAGTAAATAGAAATTTAAAAATATTTATAAAGTATTTTCCAAATTATCTAGCTCTATTATGCAAAATTTTTAACATGCGCATACATCTTAATTTTCATTTATTTTTCTTAAGCATTGAGCGTAAATACAAACGCATATTGCGTGGGTCTTACTCCGAGGACGATTCAGAAATTGTTCGCGGATCGGAGAAATCGAAATATTACTGCGGTTCACTGTCATCCAGATGCAATGACTAATAGCGTAGATTTGAGATGGCACATCACTTCTATTCTAGCGGGTGTATTTTGTTGTTTTTCTCTACGAATTACTTGTTTAAAATTTAAAATTCCTTCTTAAGAATTTCAGGATATTTAGAGTAGATCCATGCTAGCATTTAACAATATCCCTTATTCAGAAATTTTATATTTGAGAAAGTATTGGGTTAGCAATTTAAAATTGTGAGATGCAATTACAGTAAACCCTTATAATTGAAAAATGTTCTCTCTCAAAAAAAGGATTGGCCGGGAGGAAGTCGCATAAAAATCAGTGACAAATTTCTTTTACCAGTTAATTATTTGCCAGAATATTATGATAAGTCACCATTATGCTAAGTTTGTATTGTACTTATCAACAACACGTATTCTGTTCTTCAACAACACGCTTCGCCACTAATAAAGAAGTAGTTTTTGACTAAATTTCTCCGATCATAGCGTAGGTTTGCAAAATTCAGGTATGCACCTTGGAGAAAAAAGGACTTCCCACAGCGTGATGAAGCCTGTGCTATACAGCCTCTCCTATTATTACTCGTGCTGGTGAAACTCCCATTCTCTTTTCGTTACATGCGGAAAATAAAATAGCAAAATGATAAAATATAAAAATAACCGTGAATTTCCGAAATATCAACCTCCATCATGCTGTGTTTGTATCATACTCATGGGTCCTAACTTTATATTCGTATTCTTCAACTACACCCTTCACCACCGATCAAGAAATATTTTTCGATTACATTTTCTCAATGGTGGCTTTGATTTGCAAAATTCAAGTATATACCTTGGAGAAAAGGGGGCCTCACTGTTGCGAGTTCTAGACTAAAAATCATCTTTTCATATCCTACCCATAATTCTGAGTTGACAAGTTTTGTTTCACTTTGATGACTTTGGTTTTATACTAAACCTAACCTTTTATGTTGTAATTATTCAATAAAGCATTTTTCTCTTTTCTTTATTTACGTTACCCTATATTGTCATATTACGGAGTCCAATTGTGTATGTAATATACTTTACATGAAGTTGATGCGTAGTTTTCCGCGGCGTTGTCTAGATGATGACTCCATGTTTCTGGTCTTCACCGCGTGGATTTTTCTTTATGACGACAGTTTCTCCGGTATTCCAACCGGCGTCGACCGATCGATCGGTCGACGCCGGTTGGAATACCGGAGAAACTGTCGTCATAAAGAAAAATCCACGCGGTGAAGCCCAGAAACATGGAGTCATCATATACTTTACATGTTCCACGAGATATTATATTAGGACAATAAATTTATTATCATTGTTATTTATTATTATTACCAATAATAAGAAATACTTTACTATTAGACTATTCCAATGATAGCGTAGTCTTGCAAAATTCAAGTATGTACCTTGGAGTAAAGAGGACTTCCTGCAACGTGAGGAAGACCGTGTCAAACAGCCTCTCCTATTATTTCTTGCGCTGGTGAAACTCCCGTCCTCTTAGCGTTAAATGCGTAAAATAAAAAAAGCAAAATTGAATAACCGTGAAGTTCCGCTCTGCTGACTCTTTCGTTCCCATTTTGGCGCCGCGTAAGGGGGTGGGTGGGGGGGGGAGGGGGTGAGGCGGGCGGCCGGGTTTCATGAGTGGCCTTGGTCCAGCGTCCGTCCACATCTCTTGAGGGTCTTTATTGTTGGTCATTTTTTTTCTCTCCTTCCATTTACATTTTCATTCCTTGACGTATTTCCTGCCTATCCCCCTTGCTTAGGGGGCCCGATTTTCTCCAACCCTTAAGCAGGTACCATCGTGAGGAGCGAATACAAAGTGAACATCATTCTACTGCAAAACTTGAAAGTATGTCTAATAAGTTGGTCATCAAATATGTTTTCTCCAACAAAGCTTGTTAGTATGTCTATTAGGGTGATCGTCAAATATGTTTTCTCCAACTGAACTTGAAAGTATGTCTACTAGAGTAATCATCAAATGTTTTCTCCAACAAAACTTGAAAGTATGTCTAACAGGGTGATCGTCAAATGTTTTCTCCAACAGAACATGAAAGTATGTCTAATAGTGTGATCATCAAATATGTTTTCTCCGACAAAAATTGAAAGTATGTCTGATAGGGTGATGTTTTGTCCAACAAAACTTGAAAGTATGTCTAATAGGGTGATTATCCAATATGTTTTCTATCATCAATAAAATCATTGGTCTTATAACAAGATAGGCAAATTTTCAGGATAATTATATTACGGACACAGTAATAAAGACATCAGGAAGAGAATTGCGTTAGCAAATGAGGCGTTCATGAACAGGAAGGAGCTTATGATAGGATCACTATGTAAGAGTTTAAAGGAAAGGTTATGAAGAGTCTATCTGGAGTGTTGCGATTTACGGTGCGGAAACGTGGACTCTGGGGAAGGAGGACGAGAAAAGTCTTGAAGCGTTCAAGATGCTGGTGTGGAGAAGAATGGAGAAGGTGAAGTGGACGGAGAGGAGGAGGAAGGACGAAGTACTGGAAATCTGGATATGGTGGGTGAGGAGAAGAATATGATGAAAGGAAGTGTTAGAGAAGGGAAGAAGATAAAGGAAGAGAAGAATATGATGAAAGGATGGACCTAAGAGTATATTGAAGAGGGAAGTGCTCGAAGGAAGGGGTGGCCCCCAGAATGCTTCTTAAGTACTCCATTGGTATCTACCTTAGTCGGTAGAATACTATGATAATAATGTAATTATTCGTTGGATTCGTAAGCATTGATAATGTTATTTTCCATACTAGCAGTTTTGTAGGATTTTTTTCGTCTTTACTTTCTCGAATAATTGGTTCAACAAATTCACAAGGTGACCCAATTGTTAATTTCTGACGTTTTTAAACTATGGATGAATATAAAAGGTAATTTTAAAACGTCACGATAGTATTTTTAAACTGTTTAAACTTTCTAACTAGCAGTGATTTCACTTTTTTGGCCTTAGTATAAAAAATATCATTTCATGTCATGTTTCCGTCCGCTTTGTTGTAAAAATGATAAAACATTTATCACTGTTTAAAATAAATGCATGTAAATATTTCGGGTACGGTATTGGAAAAATGTCCTCATGTACGAAGCGACTTGGTAGAATGTCCCAGCCGCAATGCCATCGCGCAATTGTGAAATCCTGCTCCTGGCTCCATTCAAGTAAATATTTTGTCTTGGTGAATTCCTTCGCTTCGGTTTAAATTGATAAATTCGATTAATCTACCACCTATTTACTGATGGCAATGCTTTCGGCCAACGACGGGGCATTTAATCGCTCATGCCCGTATCTCGGTCTCGGCATTCCAATCACAACCCATTTTTCCCGTGTATATCACCGAGTCATTCATTTAATCAGTGATTCACGCCTCCTCCTTAAGACAGCATTTCTGTTTGACAAGCCAGTCAGTGAAAAGCGATCGTCCTCTCCTTAACTCACGACCCGAATCTTGTTTGATTTGTCGTGTTTGATCTCATTGACTGCGCCTTTCAAATTTCGTTTGCCCGAGGGATGGAAGGGCTTATAATCTCTTCGCGTCGCTGTTGAATCACCGCCATGGCTCTTAGGAACCGATGTTCGTTCACTTCAGTGCGCAGCGGGTTATTTCATGCCATATTTTTCGGCGTCTTTACGACCCTGCCTCACTGGCTATTTATACCACCGTTTTATGTGGGGCACTTCAGCGTATGATTTCATGAATGTAGACCGATTTCCTGTTACATATCGAGCTGCATCATGAAATTGAGCAGTTCATTGAGTGTGGTGTTAAATTATGGGGAAAGAATTTTTAATGGGATATTTTCCATTGCGAAAAACATTTCGCAAAGGAAGATTGCCTCAGTGGAATTTGCACATTGAATGTGCACATGTGGGTGATTGCGTAAAGGTACATGGTGGCCATCCCACGGTTATTTCCATATAATTATTATATTATGGTTTATTTTATTCTAGGATTTGCGTGAAATTCTTTATAAATACCTTTGAACCGCTGGAATGCCTTTGTGATACCTGGCTTTCTTCACTATTTTTCTGCCATAAGTTGTTGAATCAATCCCCTCCTGCATGCCCAAAAAGTCACTCAAATTCAACACACGTGCCGCGTATAATTTTCAGTTTGATTATTGGTGACTCTTAGAGTATTCCACGTTTTACACCGAAAATTATTACTGCCCTCTCCCATTGTGCCATATATCTGTATTCCATGCTGCAATGAGCCATCGTAAAAAAAGAGCAGTGAAGGTAGTTGCTACGAAGAATATTGAATTAAAGGAAAGGTGGATCAAGATCAGTGGCGGATCCAAGAAAGGACAATTAGGGGTTAAAATTCAAGCGGTAGTGGGTGTTGGAAAAATATTACCATTCTATCTAGTGTTAATTGGATACCCAAGTGGGGGGGCTATAGCCTCTTTAGCCCCCTCCTAATAGATCCGCCACTGATTCAGGGGAGGGATTAATAATATGATCAAGGATAATTGAATCTATATATAGATAAATAGAGAATTCCTGGCAAATACCGTTAGCCTTGGAGTATATAGGCTTTGAGCGGCGGTGTCTCGTTTTAATTTGAGCCTCCTTAAGTGGTATCATTTATGTATGATTTCATTCCCACTCGGAATATGTGAGCTTCATAATGCGAAATGAGCAGGTTGTTACTCCTTTATTGGTTTTTATCTCCCAACGGTGAGGGTGTATAAGTAAAGTGAATGCCTATTCCGATCTCGCTCTAAACCCAGAGCTGAGATACGTTCAAGAGTTGAATGAAGCGTCAGCTTAGGGTTATTTTTAGCTCGCACGGCTGATTCATCGAAATATCAAGGGGAATGGAGAGCTAGAATTAAAAAAATATTTAAACTAAGTACCCAAAAAGTCCGTTTGCCATTAATAAATTCGCACCTCAAAAATCCACAAGCATGAGGTTTTTATTGAGGGGTTTGTATTCATAATGCTCCTTTGTCGTTTAACGCTACGTTCCCACGATCGGTCGTGCCATATCCAATACCTAACTGTTACTGGTGATCCAAAGATATCTTCTTCAAGGTACATGCATTCATGTATTCCACATCTACGTAATACCTCGCAAGCCGTCTCATTAGGCATGTGGTGGGGTTAGTTAGCAGGCCCGTGATGGACCATGACCACCTAGATACTCATTATCTCGGTGGTCATACTGAGTATCTAGGTGGTCATGGCTGTACCCCTTCTTAGGGCGGTGGACGGCCATGACCAGAGGGCGCCAGCACTATGCAGGGGGAGGACTACCGGGAGATCTGGGGGTGTGGAATATAATAAATAAATTTTGAAATTTTAATCCTTACCCTCTTGAGATTGAATTGAATCTTACCAGATTAAATTATATTTATTTAAATTATTATTTTGTTCACTCAAGACGGTGTTTAATATACTGTAAAATGGGACATCATTGAAATCAAGTTAACTGCTCAATGTTGGTATCCTGACTTTAAAATCTGTCAGTTTCGGAACAGGAGGGCGCCACTGATTTCCAGGCAGGAGGGCGCACCGGTATACGTCCCGAACTACTCACGAGTATCGGTTCGAATCGAGTCGAGTTTGGCCATTTCTGGATCTGGTAATATGATAATGTATGCCACAACTTATTCTCATTTTTCAAATCCCCTTGTGAATTTACTATTCTGAAAGTTTAGCTTGATGTAAAAAGGAAAAGATAATTTGGGATGTTGATGGTAATTGTGTCAGAATTAGGAGATGAATGAAAATTAATACGTCTTCAACAGTTCCATGAACGCAATTGAAATGAATTAACCTCTGGTAATATTTGGTCAATTTAATTTTTTATTTTATCCAAACTGCTAGAAAGAGCACTGAGTAACAGCATTTGCATCATTTTTATAATGTTTCATGATAGCGCCTCCTGTCGGCAGATTTATGAAGTTAATGTCCTCGACAGCTCTGTAACCGAAACAACTCGACTCGACATTGGTATTGCTACTCGAATCACTCGAGTCGAATACCAAATACTCGACTCGACTCGAATTTTCGAGTACTCGCACATCTCTACACCATGCGTTTACAAAGGAAAAGGAAATGCTCAAACATCTCCTCAAACTCCTAGCACTTATTGAAGTCCTTTATTGTTCGGGGAGAAGCGAATCTCCATACTATCCTTTCGGCGAAATATCTCCCTATTTATCTTTTCTGTCGGACCTGGAAAAATAGTGGGGTTCTAATATGATGTTCTCCTTGTGGCTCTTAAATATCAGCATCATGAGCATTGGTAATTCTGTCCAGTACTTTGTCCTGAGCCTCTCTCTTTATCTCACAAGTCAGTGTAATTCCTTCCGTCTTTGTCTGTCATCATTCAGTGCCTCCTCCTCCCTCTTTCTTCCCCTCCATTTTTAACTTCTTTACGCAGCCATTCCTTAAAATATGTCCTATCCATTTTGCCTTCCTCTTCCAAGTTTTGTTCAGCATACTTCTTTATTCTCCTAATCTCCTTAGTATTTTTTCATGCATTATATTATCTTTCCATCCAATATTCTCCATTGGTCGCCATAGCCACATTTCGAAGATTTTCAAGTACTTTTCTTCTATCTTCTTCAACTTCCACGTTTCACATCTATACAATACGGTGATCCTTATTGCAAGTCCTTTCCTAATATCCATCTTGATGTTCATTTCTGTCACCGGTCCCTTAATGTTCCTAAATGATGTTTTTCCTCGCCCAATTCTGATTTTAATTTCTTCTGTACAACTGCCATTCTGGTTACAATACTACCAAGACACTTGAAGGAATTTAAATTTAAATCTTAAAGATATCTATTCCTAATTGCTAAAGCTATCTAAGCCTAGCGCGTAGCCTCCGACTCTCAAACGGCTCCATATAGACATCCCCAATAAAAAGAGGGTTGGTGCGCCACTGTGGGTTTGGTTGATGGGAACGAGTTATGAGTGCGGTAGAGATACTAGAAAAGCGTTCCATGGAACGACTGACCGCATCATCCTAAACAAAGACGAATATCATCCCTAGTTTTATGATTCTGCCGAATTCAAGTATTGGTTAACCTTCTTAATGTTCCGCGGACAAGATGGGTTGGGTCATTGCAGTCAGAAATTTCAACGAAAGACCTGGCCAATTTTTCCCCATGAGTCCTTTAAGGTGATAGATGTTTTTTTTTATTCTAGGAAACGTGTTTATTAGAAGCTAAAAGAAATTTAGAGCATCGACAGTGATTTTCATTTTATTCTTCTTGGTATGGCAATAATAGCCGTGCCAATGTACTTTTATGATAGTTTTCTCATTTTCAAGGCGTCACATATGCGGACTATTTTAATAAACTGACACCTAATCAGGTTTGGATATTTTTTGTCCTTTTATGTTAATTCATTTGGATACAGTTATTTGATACGTCGGGTTTTCCCCCACATTTTTACGTCACCTAGAACGGTTGATCCATAAGTATTCCAGTTTTTTCTTTGGGTCATAGGCATTAACGGTAGACCAGCGGGCCTATATATGGGGCGGTTAAAGGGTAATATTTTCCCACTGGCTACCCCTATATTATTTAAATAAAAATTGCCTTACTGGCTACCCCTATAAAATTAAAATTGCCTTAGGAAAATTTTAATTTTTGAAACTTTTTCAAACCGTGTAGTAAATTTGAATATGGCGCAATCTACTATGTTTGAGAGGTGAATTATCGACTCCGGGGCATAATTTCACTTTAAAAATAGTACAATTTTATGAAAAACTACAGGTGAATATTAAGGGAATATTTCCGTCCTAACCGGCCTGCGGAACCCTGTGAAGAGGTACCAAATGGCACCAGTTGATTATGTATTCATAAGCTTAATTTTTTATGATACTTGTCGATGTTTTCACATGCGATTTTAAAATATTTAGTGTCTAGCTCTTGTACTTTGCGGGTGCGATCCATCATGAAACCATGGTGCTCTAAAATTATCAATTAACCTTTTTCTTCAGGGTTTTTTGAGGCTACTTATGGTAAATAAACGGGCCTACATAGCGGGCTAGTGTGGAGAAAAATCTTCCCACTGACTTCCTTCACATATTAGTTAGTGAGAACGGCCTCGGCAAATTTTAAGTTAGGAAAAATAATAACAAACTTTGCTTTCTACAACTTTACCTTTAATCATTGAATAGTTTCGATACACTATGATGTCTACTATATATGCACATAAAATAATACAGCGTATCGAAAATATTCGACGATTAAAGCTTAAGTTGTAGAAAGTAAACTGTTATTTTTCCTAACTTAAAATGGAAATCTACTAGGTTAAGGCCTCAACAATTCAGTGCATCAGGAAAATTTGAACTTTTTTCTTGTTCAAACCAAAAAGTACATTTGATTATGACGGAATTATTATGTTTTAGCGGTGAAATATCGAATCCGGGGCATTGTTTCTGAATAACTCAGATCCTCGCTGCCCCTTGATGTGATCTGCAGCGGTACCCTACTTGAAAAAATCCTCGCTACACTCCGGTGGAATGCTCTAGGAATTTCTTGGGGATATATTTGCGGAGTTTTTGAACACACCTCGGTAAAAAGTAACGTGCTCCTTTTATCTTTATATTACCTTATACTCAAGTACCTCATTCCTTCGTGTCCCACCGCGTCCTCCTTCGGATTTTAACTTCCAGCGGCGACCAAGTCAGCCGTTCCCGGGATCCGAAACCCAATTGTGAAATTAGGTATGCGGGCCAGCAAACGTTTCGAGCACGGGATTACAGCTCATTATATTCCGTGCACGGAGTCCCTGGAAGAGGGACTGGTTTCCCCAAAGACTCGTCCGTCCCCCGTTTACCGCAGCGATCGCCATTGGTGGGACCGGACTAGACCATAAGGGAGAGTCAAAGGACAGCAGGTCCCCGGATGGAGCAAAGACTGCCAGACACAAGTGACTCCTCGCCCTGCAATGCAATTGCAGCCCTCTTGTTTGCAGAGGAGGTGGAGGAAAGTTGAGGAATGGGATGAGAGTCGGAGGATTCCAAAAATGCTTGGCATGTCTGTGGAGAGGCCTTTTTTCTAGCCGTTCGTCCTTGCTGGTAGCGACGGAACTCGATGGGCAAGGAGTAAAGCCCCGTTCCCAATCCAATCGTAAAGCCAATTTTGTTGCCTCAAAATTTATAATATATACCCATAAACCAAAACAAAAAATTGTAACAAAATGAAAATAATAACTTGTAATAAAAAACACAGTAATGCTAAAAAAAGTTAGGTAAAATGCATTCTAGCACAGCTAATTTTGCCATGACGTCACTGCTTAATTTCACCCAGATCTATGAGTTAAATATTCCACCAATCACAGTTAAAGCCCTGTATCAATTACGAAATTTATGAGAGTATTTGACAGTTGAGATGACTGTCGAAAGGCATAAATATCGGTCACTACTGCTTTAATTTTAAGTGAAATGTGTATTTTACTCAGCTAATGACTGTTCCTAGTTTAATTGCGCCACTTTAGTTGTTGAGAATCCGTTGACAATCTTTTCATGTTTTCTTTGCCAAATGACACCAATTTAAGCTGTTGTGAACGAGGCCTTAGACTCTCCGAAGGTGATGTATGACTAAAATATGTTGTGGGACCACTATTGTCGACGCCATCCGATTCTTTGGATCCTTTATATTGCTCATCAAACTCATATAAGTATTGGTGCCGAATATCTACAAAAATGACACCTTTATGAGATACAAGCTTTTCGATCCAGATTTCATGCTTAAAGTGAAGAACGGCTGGTCGCATCATCCTAAAAAGATCATTCCCTAATTTGAATATAACAGCGGCCTGAATGCTGGTATTGAATATTAAATGTCTCTGGTTTTATTCCTTTTATGGGCGAATTTATTTTCGTAGTAGTTGTAGCTATATCATCCTTCTTGGGCTAAATTTCAAAAGGCAAAATACTGTGTATTTTTAACGTTTTATGGTGAGCTATGAAATATTATCCAAATATTTTATCTCAGCTGTACATATTTTTTCATTTGATATGCCTGCCAAAGCTCCAAACTTCCGTCTACATTTGATTTGTTATTGCTTTATTGCGTTATTTGTTAAAGCTGAGCTCTTTCATACATCAGCGTACAAAATACCAGATATTGTGGATGTGATAAGAAATAGGTGGCTTGGCCATGTGAGAAGAGTGAAAGGGAATGCAACGGTAATAACATTGTGGAGAGGTCAATCAGAAGAAAGGCGTCCACTGGGAAGACCAGGACTAAGATAGGATGACCAAGTCGTTGATGACATGAGAAGACTTGAAGAAGAGGTTAGCATGGTGGAGGACTTGACTTGACTATGCTGTTTATTTGACCAGGCCCAGGTAAGGCCACAATTCGGCCCCCTCTTCCCCTGGGCCTGGGCTCTTTTACATGGTATTTGTTTTGGTATTGAACTTAAATACAGGACTTGGCACTAATACATTCTTTCGTCTGGTTGTCCATCGAGATTTGATAGAAAATCCCCTTCCTGGCATCTTGTTGAGCCGGTAAAGACTTTGAGTGGCCTCCTGTAGCTGTCACCGCTCAGTGGTATGATACATGGTAGGAATAAATTATAGATTAATTACTTATATTAATTAATAGGAGAGAGGAGTCTGGAGATAACTTGTTGACGAGGCCAAAAATCGATTTGTATTTGACTGGCCACAAGAGTAAGAGCAAGTAAGTGAGTAGTATTTGTAAATGACCAGAATATGTTGAGCAGAGGTTGAGACGCCTAGTATTGGGTACCTTGCAATTGGAAAAGAAACAAATGCTCCGCTAAGAGCAGTCTTCTTCACTCGAGCAAATAGTTGAATCTTGATAAGTGAGAGTTAAGAGAGAGAAAGATAAGGGTCAATGCTTACTATTTGGTGGATTTTTCGGTCATAACTCGTTTACACATTAAAAGAAACTATGGAACGCATAATGTAAACATTTTTTTCTTACTTCATTGGTAGGCTTCGTGGAGTTATGACTCAAACATTTTTTTCCAAGGGAAAAATTATTATCAATCACAATGGTTACGTTCTGCAATCAGCTGAACAGAAAATAAAATTTTATGAGTGTAAACTAGTCATTTCTCTGCACTTATATTGGTATTTAATTTATTATAGGTAATGGAAATCCAAAAATAACAATACAAAAGTATATTTTGAAGGATATCCCCACCAGTTTTCATTGCTATATTCTCTGTTTGATATTCTACTGGAGGCCACCAGTTCTGCTCGTTGGTGTTGGGGAAAGAAGGTGTTATGTTATAACCTGCCTCCTGACTTGGCTAAATCAGCATAAGAACGTGAGAATTTCTATCGGCCTGCGCGCCGAATAATGACACATATTAAGCACTATTGTTTTGCTGATACTTGAACTGTAAAAGAGCCCTGGACCGGGGGAAGAGGGGGCCAGATTGTGGCCTCATCCGGGCCAGGTTAAATAGAACGAAAAGTCAAGTGAAGTCGGTAATGTGGCTAATAGGCACAGAGTTTATGCATTAATAGAAGTGTCGGGAATGATGGGAAAAATCCGATGACAATCACCGGCGAAATACTAATATGATTATGATAGCATTTTTCACTTAATGTAATGCATTTTCAGAACAAAACTTAGCCATCCCTCAAAATATCAGTCCAAGAAAGTCCAAAAATTGTCAGACCAAAACGGCGGAACTTCGGCCACTCTAAAAACTCGAAACAGAGCCTCCAGATATTTACAACCTCCTTGGATTCACTGGATTCGAAGGTGCAACAATGTAAAATCCTGAAAATTTCTGCGAACAAATTTCACTGTCTCTCTTTCTATCTTGTCGAGGTTTGACTGTATTAGATTTTGGAATCGAGGAACTGGCTGTATGGGGGCTAAGCTTGGGCCGATGCCTGGTACGATATCGAGCCGTAATCGGCCCCGTGTGGTGGGAGAGTGCCGCTAAATTGGAAAGCGGCGGCGGCGGCCCTGGTGAAGGCCCGCCAACCTCCCGTGGCGTAAAATCCCCACCACCTCTGGGCAGGAATCCATCTCACAGCACCACTCATCAAAATCAGAGGAAAAAAATGAGTGAGAATAAATAAAGTTGAACAGTGTGCCCTACGCCCTCATCTCCGGAATGAAAGAGATCGGCTCTTGGAGAAGGTTGTTGGAGGTGACTGCTGGCGTCCCGCAGGCAATGATACGAAGCAATAAGTCTCCTTCATCGTCGCTATACAAATAATAATAGTGATAGATATAGGAACCGGGTATTTTAGAAAGGCTTTAACGCCTTCAGCTTAGCTCCGCAATGTTAACTTCCATTGGTGTAATACCAGCCACAAACTATTTATGAAGACTACCTACTTAAAAATATTTCCATATAGGCCGCATTTCGGTTAGATAGTTCATACGGAGCTGAAATCGCTATTGATTTAAAAAATTCATTTAACAGAAGAGAAAAATTAGTAACGGAGAAAAGAATCATATTAAAGTCATCACTCACTTAGTGTATTATGAAGAGTAAAACTTTGTAATTCCCCATAAAGTTATTACAGGACGACTCATGTGTCGACGTGGCACGTAATCAGCACAAGTTGATAACATCCAACGTCGACTAAATAATAATCTCATTTTTACCGAACTCTATCCCACCGACTACTGAAAACATTGGTGAAGAAGTTTGTTAAAGACATATACTTTTGTAAATATGAGTTTTCGAGTTCCACAGATATTCGGTGAAAAACAATGGAGATAGAACCAGCTATGTCTCGAAATGATAAGAAGTGGCGATTGAGAGGCCGGCATCAAACCAGTAATAAGAAGGATACGATGATGACATGATGACGTGCCACGTCGATTGATAGGTCATCCTTCAATAAATTTACGTGGAATTACAAAGTTTTACTTGTCATTATGTTAAGGCGATGCCATGAAGTCACGCCCGAGACAACTGATTAAAGCCTATTCCCAACACCTGCGGTCACTATCCATCCAATGAATGTACCTCACCTCCCACTTTCTGACATTGTTAACTCAGGACAATCACATCCTCCTTCATAGCTTCCCACTCCCCATCCTAGTGACAGGAGTGCGTCACGTCATCAACTTATTTGCGAAAGGTTTAAGGCCATTGATTTTTCGTCGTGTATAACTGAAGAAGTAAACGACGCGTTGCGGCAGATAGAAAAACGTAATAATTATAATACTAGCTATTTCTATGTACAGGTAATCTATAGCCGCTATTTGCTATAAACTCTACACACCGACAATGGAAAAATGGTGAAGAAGCACATTACGGGCATAAACATTTACATATATTTCATGTTCCACAGAAGTTCGGTGATAAATAATGTTGATAGGTAACAATTGATAGGCCAGCGCAAAAACCAGTCCGCAGTGTATCAAGGACACAGAATTTGTAAAACTACTGCCGTGGGAAAATAATTTCCCTTGACCTGGATATAAATCAGGATCTTGCAAAATCGTTCCCGGTCCTGTTACCAATAAATCTACCTAAACTACATATTTCCCGGGGCATTTTGTTGGCTTCAAAGGACAAAAGGAAAATCCTATATTCCTGGCAGCGTGAATTTCCACAAAACAGCATCCTGAACAAAGCAATTAATTCTTATCGCGGAATTTTAACAATTATTTCTTAAAAGTTTGGCTTCTATTTACTTAGATACCAGCAGAGGGTATCACCTCGTTATTTTCTTGGGTCAGGCTGCCATTTGGATCGGAAATAATCTTTTCAATAAAAGTATATAATTTATTTATTTAAATAAGTTTTCAAATACAGCCGTGACGTCAAATTACAGTGAAAATTTTACAAAACACGAATTAGATAAAATACAATAGCAATATAAAAACTAACAAAGAATTAACCAGTCGTGAGAAAAAGCATTGAATTAGCTGAAAGATGGGACAAAGCTTGTACGATAAAATTCTTGCATGGTAAGTGAAAAGGATCAATGGAGGGAGGGTGTGAATTTCGAAGAGAGGAGAGGCGGTATAAAGGTGAGCGTTTGGTCAGGGAGATCCACGGAATAGGCTGATAGAGCAGGGAGAGCGAGCGGGTGGACCGAGGTGGTATACTAAACTTCAACAGAGAAAGAAAGTTTAAGGCAGTCAGAAGTCGAGTTTATGGTATTATGTAGAAATTTTAAGTCTGTTTTAAGTCTAAGGTTTTGCAGATTAGGAGAGGAGAGAGAAGATAATACACCATCAGAAGAAATACTGCGTTAATGAGGGACGCTATGTCTAACTATTTTGGCAAAGATGTGAGGTATTAGTAGTTAGGTGGTGAATATGATCTAAAATAAAACTTAAATCCTGGAAAATAACGGAATATGGAATTGAAGTTATCGTCCTTTTTTAATTGCAGAGCTAATTTCGGTTACGTAACTTCCCTGGTGATCTATAGCTATGTAATTTCTTTCTTAGTTTATTGTCTTTACGTATCAATAACAATGACTTTCTCGAAGGACGTTCTATCTCTAGATACTAGTAATTGATCATTTTATGTATGCATAAAAATGTAGGCATCATCATATACTGCAAACACCACCAAAGCCATCGATAGTAAAATTAACCAGGCAACCGGTAACCAACTTCTGGCTCGTGATAATGGACTGGGTCTGGCAAAACGAGCTATGTTTCCATTAATTTTGACAATGATTTCCATTATTCTACCCATGTGGGTTTCAACTAAATCCAACAACTAGAATCATTGTGGTAGTTTTAATGTGCACTTTTTATTCCTGCAGTAATTTAAATGTCGAGAATTTGACATTGAAATTTGAAATTATTAACAGGAATGGACACGGCTAAAATTTGATTATGCAATAACGCAGTGGTTGCGCTTGGATGGCACTATTTTTGCCCGGCGAAGTAATATATTTTAAACTCAGTTACCCAAAACGGCGGTCTTACCACCAATATTTTACGTTTTAAGCCGAAATTTTTACGGGAAGCATGGAAATCAGCCTAAGTAATTCGATCCAATTCTGTGAATTATAGAAAATGAATTGGGAAATTAGAGTAATGATTTGAAATACACACGTAAGTATTCATTTTTTTCATTATTACCAATTCATTTTCCATAATTCACGGAATTGGATCGAATTACTTAGGTTGATTTCCATGCTTCCCGTAAAAATTTCGGCTTAACATATAAAATATTGGTGGTGAGACCGCCGTGAAATTTACCGTTCGAGAGTGGTGGTGGCAATCTCAAGATAAATTTATGTTTTCCCCGCCAATTTTCCCAAAATGATAATGTGGCAACACATCAAATAGCAATTAAACTGAGTGAGACAGAGGATCAAAGGTGTGTACTGAGTAATGTATGTTTAAAAAATGAGTCCTGGAAGATCCGCCTTAAAAAACTGTTTTTAAAAGGGGTGTAACCTTCACTGATTAGAGAGAATTGTTATATCTAGAGGGCTGTCTTTATTTTGCGGGTCATAATTTGATCAGTGGGCCAATACTGTGAGAGATAGTGTATGGAAGTTTGAATGCTTGCTTTATTGGCGTCGAATTTTATTAGGCAGCATTATTTATTCTCGGAGCGGTGAACCCCTTAATATATTGGGACGCCCAAGCTGCTCGTGGAGTTCTTTGCTCGTGGTTAGCTCAGTGGAATAAGTGATAGTTTGTGATTTGGGGATCTCACGAGTAAGAGGCGGGCTGGAAGTGTTGTTTTTCAGGGTAAACCGATGGACCCATAACCCTGAGGATATTTAAGAGAAGGGGAAGTGTGGGAAAATAGACACGGCAGGTGGTGCTGGGATGTTTTGCGGCGTTTAAAAGGGTGTTGGAGCGGTCACAGGAGGAATGAGAGATGGTCGTAAAAGGGGATTTATAGCGCGGTTTCTTTCGTTGAAGGCCGCATTGCCCCTTGGAGAGTGGATCACGACCGAGTCTACGTACGCCTGGTTCCTTGAAATTAGGAGTGTGCCTAATGTGTTAATTATCGAGTACTTATATGTTGCTTAAGTGGACACTCAAGCAGTCAAGTGCTCACTAAATTATAACTACATTGAAAGAAACACACGAAAATTTCCACGATTATAAACTTTTATTCCCGACTTATTTTTGTTTGAAGATTTTCACAGCTTTTTTTATCATTGTTGGCTATTGCTTTCGGGAAATGCTACGTAGGTAACATTATCTGCTCAAAATAATAATAATTATGATAATAATAATAACAATAATAATAAGATAAGCAGATATAAGATGAGCAGATAATGATACCTACGCAGCATTTCCCGAAAGCAACCACCAGCATTCCCGACTTATGTGTCAATTTTACTACATCATCTTGCATTTCTTGCTCAACCTAGTTCGGGAGTATATTTTTATAATCGTGGAAAATTTCATATGTTTCTTTCAATATGGAAAAATGCCACTCTATCACGCTTAATTCTTCTGATTTTATAAACTGTAGCCGATGATATCAGGCTTAACAAAGGGAAACCTTTCCATTATGGAAAATGAAAGAACAAACTTTGCTAGGTTCACTGATGTAATTGGAAAAAAACACGTAGAAAAATATAATATAATAATAAAAAACTAAACTAATTGCCAAAACTAATATATTTGAAAAAGCACGATGTACACCTGACGATGTAACTATGTTATGAAATGTGCTTTTTCAAATATATAGATGAACATAACAAAGCTACTCAATTTCCTGTTTTATTCTTCCAGGTAAGCAAGTTAAAGCGGAGGAATTAAACATTCTACTGAAATTTGCGAATAATGCGTCTACTTCTTCGGGTATTCGTGTATTCATGCGGTTATTCGAATATGGTCAGTAGTGGATTAATGATGAAGGTATTAATTAGTCCTGGAGTTTCATTTCGGGTTCACTCAGAAGCCGGGCTAGAAGCCTGTTTCCGATTGAAGTTGTTCTTCGGACAGGTCGTAGCAGCAAAGAAAAACGGAGTATTGGTTATAGCGGTCGAGGAAAATGAATCGAGATCAATAGGAATGGTCTTTTTTGTCAGTTATCTCGGAGTGAATGCGGAGTGAGGCACATGCAACACAAGAAGCAGCACTAGACTACTATGAAGAAGGATCAGCTGCAGTTACAGATGGTAGCACAAAGCTATACGAATCGACGTTCACACGAAAGCCACTGGAGAACTAAAGCTTTACTGGCCCTCAAGTCACGTATTATGATTCGTATCGTTCTCTCATTTAATAAGTGACCAAAAAATCATTTAAATGATTTGATACCAAGATTTGGCTTACCTAATCAAACACCTCTTGATGGCAGTTCGTTCTTCTGACAGGCCGTTGCAGCAAAGAAAAAGGCGGTATTGGTTATTGTTGGCTGATGGCGGACGAAGAAAATGAATCTAGTTGAAAAGGGATTGTCATTATTGCCAGTTATTTCTGAGCGAATCTGGAGTGAGGCATGTCCAACACAAGAAGGAGAACTAGAATACTATGGCGTAGACTCAGCTTCAGTCACGGAATGCAGCACTTACTATTAGCTACGAATAGACGTTCACACAAATGCCGCTGGTGAACAACTGACAGTCACATCAAAGGTTCACTGGTCCTCGAGAAGTCATCTATTAAGCTTTGCATCATTCTCTCAACTACTAAGTGGCAAAAAAATTTTAATCATTTAAAACAAAGATATGGCTTACCTCATGAAATGCCTCGAGATTTTTTCCTAGTGAATTAAATAAAACAATTTTAAACATCTTCCTGATGAATGCCTTCAAAACGATGATATAACCACTAATAACTTCCTCTCTATTAGAAAAGGAAAAATGCGTTCTGAGGTGTATAGTGCACTTTTTCTTCTAAGAGATATTATTGGGGTCTGAGAGACTTTTTTTGTGCGACTTTTACGAGCCTATTGGGAGGATTTCTCAAAGGAAGCGAAGTAAAGTTGCTGAGTTTTGAGACTAGTAAGCTAGTAAGAAGCCACTGAGTTGTGGTGGTTGTAATGGGTGGATAAAACTTAATGAGAAACCATTTCCCGTTTATCTCTTGTGACGGACAAATTTCCATCGGAATTGGGGCTCCTAGAAAGAAGTGCTCTCATTCCGAGAGAATCGTTTCAAGTAAGCAATCAGGGCATTTATCTATAACTATGTAATTAGGCTCAATCAGTCATCGAGCGAGACCCTTTTCCGAAGTTCAATGGGCCTTCTCTCAGCGGGAGTCGGCTGAGGTTCTTTCAGTGGCCCTGCCTGTTTCAGTGGCCTCCACCGATGTTATGGGAGACGGTAGCGGGTAATGGGTTTGGGAGCCAATACCTACGGTTTTCGGCATGAAGGAATGTTAGAATCTAGCTGGTAATCAGGTGATCCAGTGGAAGAATCAGAGGCCCATATGCTGTCTTCTTAATAAATTGTTCCTTGCGTGAAAAATTTAGGGAAACTGTAAGCTTCTGAGGGAAAATTGTCTACAGGGGCGGATCCAGAATTTCTTTCTGGGGGGGCACAAGCAAGGCCGTATCCAGGATTTTGTTCTGGGGGGTGGTACAAGGATACCTCGTAATACTAAACGAGCGCAATGATAATGGGACCGTATTAAAAATCTTGCATATTTTCTTAAGTGTTTGAGGGGGAGGGGGCACGGGTCCTCGCGCCCCCCCTAGGCCCCGCCTATGGTTGTCTACGTGCGGAATTAATAGTATACTCTTAGGCAACATTTTTTGGAATCGTATTGTGCCAACATAGAGGAAGATAAACTTGGAGAGTATTCTAATATACCGATGACGTTTTCGAATGCTGATTCATCGATTACAAACTGAATTGTAATAATTGTAGTTGAATATAATAATGAAAAATATGTGGTTTAAAAAAATCGATTAAGTGAAATTCATCAATTTACTTTCATGAATAGTTTCACCAGATTTTACCGGATTCGAGAATTTTAGGAAAAACGATAAGTTATTTATTACTATTTAGTTATAATCATTTAATTTTTCATTATTTGAGCAATTTTCATTAATTTCTCGGTCATCTGTAATATGAGATAAATATCATGTAGAAATCATGTATGAATATTAATGAAATATATGGGAGTCTCATTGATCATATGCGGCCAATTCTAAATCAGCCATCGCTGAATGTCACGCCTGTAACTTTCTACCCAATATTTTTTCACACGCATGTCGTGACAGGAATATATTTCGTTTCCTTTCCATTAATTTACTCCATTAGATTTCATAAGGCACTTAAACTGCCTCACGAGCGGTTTTAATAGCTACCCATTATGTTTATTCAGCTTACAGGCCTAGCTGTTTGAAAATCCGTGTTAGGTAAAGGGAAAAGTTTTGCCGGCTTTGATCATATGATTATTAAATTTGATGAATCCTCGAATGAATAGAAAAAAATCGGAATTGTAGAGATCGGAGAATGGAAACGAAGGGCATAGCTAATGATTATGGGGTCGACGTTTTTTTGTTGTAGTCTAGGTCATTCTAGAATGCCATGTCCCAGTTAGAATAACTTGCGAATTATATGTCTGGAGGCTATTACAGCGGACTTTTTGGCATTGATTCGACCGTGGGATATTGTGCTTCTCTCTGAGAAAATTGATTCGTGATTGTGATGCAGGATTGGTCATGCCCTCCAGAAATCTTCCTCGTGAAATGAAATCAGGAGAGAGGAGAGGTCACTGCAAAAGTGTTCATGGGTTGGGCGGCAAGGATTGAAGCACGTAGGGGATCGGGGACGCAAATGACAGAAATTACACTCCAGCTACGGCCTAATAAATACTGTTTTTTGCCTTCTTCGCACGGCGAGATCGTGTCCTGGTACGCGCATAGCAGAAATACATCTCGGATACGTATCTCTTTGACATCTCGATGGAAGAAGAGTTCTTGTAGTTGACAGAGTTGACAGTTCACTTCACTTTCACTATTTTTCCACACGTATTAATAATTTAGTTTTCAATTGGTGATGAGTTTGGAAGGTTAAAAATTTAGATTTACATGATACTCTGCGCGTCATCCCTGAAGTAATTGGCATTCATTCGTTGGTTATTCTATTATCCTAGCATTGGTATGCTGGAGGCCTCCATTTATCCTTTTCCCAAGCCAGTACCTATTGCTTTTGTGATACTCTTCTTCCTTATATCCTCCTCTCTCTGCTTCAATTACTTATCTCTCGGCATTCATCGGAGGAAGTTTCCTTCCTTTTTTTGCCCAAAGTCTTTCTTAGGTGTTTGGCAGGGTTAGCTTTTTCTACTAATGAGTATAAGACTGTATAGCCTATAGTTTTAATGTGGCAGAGGTGAGCTCTCACCAAGAACGTATCAAATCATTATGCTGCGGAAGTTGTTAGAGTCATACTCTCCGAACTACCGAGTTGCAAAAATAATTATGCACCGAGTGGTAATATTTGGTATATTAACCAATAGTAATAGCAAGCGTAGTTAACCTAGATGCTAATGTTGCTGCATAAACATAAAGTTTAAAGTCGTGATTGATTCAATTGTGGTCTTTTGCATTTTTAAAGAAAAATTAATTTTTGAATATCTCATTCGTTGAATATATTTCCTTGATTTTTTTGATTCTCATGATACATGAATGCATGGCTAATTTACTCTATGAATTTTATGTCTATATTTTTTTGGGTTTTTTACGTGCTATGTTCTGATGTGTATAGCTTGAATCACCAAGCGCTTTTCGACGGAGAAAATTACTCGGTGCAAATATGTGAGGCACAGCCCAGTGTTGAAATTCCATCATAATCCACGAAATAATATTTCAGATACGAGACTAAACAGCTTTAAAACTAATAGTCAATGAGAAAATTGTGGTAGTTGCAGCAGAAAAGAATTAATTCGAATGCAATTACATGAGAAAAGGCTCACAAAGAGCTTTAGGAAGATTGATAAAATGAGGCGCTTTATGGTGATGGAGTTATAGTCGATGGAAGAATTCTCAAAGCTTTCCTAGGCTAATAAAGAGAGATGGAAGATAAATCACCATGAAAATATGGGAAAATGGACGAAGAAGTATAAAAATGGTCAATGGTGCGAAAAATCATTTTATTTGTTTATCTGGTGAAAATCACATTTTATACCGAAGTGATTTCACCGCGCCGGCGATCAAGAAATTTTTAAATGCAGGAAATCGAAAGTTAGGCAATAACAGAATATTTTTTGTTGCCTAAAAGAACAAGGAGAACACCTTTAAGGATTCATGAAGCATGGGGAACAATCCGTTGGTATATCCCTTTAATCTCAAGTGAAGATATGAAGAACGTTTATTAACTCGCTTGAATAAAACTACTTACGTGTGTATATGACTTAGATGTAAAGATATAAAGGGGAAATACCAAGTATTTCATTTCTTTATACTGTAATTTGTATTATTACTGTAATTATTTGAGGGGATAAATTACTTAATAATCATCGGGTATTACTTTGTGTGTTTATGACCTCGGTTTAAAGATGTGAAAGAAAAAATACCAAGGAGTTTATTTCTTTACGCTGTACTTTGTATTTTGAGGGGCTACATCACTTATTAATCTTTAGGCACTACTCTGTGAAAACCCCTTTTTTATTTGGAAAAGGCCCCAGTGGTATTTTGGCAGGACATAAACTCCTTAAAAATTTCGATGTTTTAATTACTGAAATGGTAAACGTTAACCGTATCCGCGAAATTACGATCAGACCAGGGGATAAATGGTCGCATTAAAAGATTTAAAAGTAAGGAAATCACTCCAATTTTGACTCCCGACTTAATTAGAATCCATCATCCTTTTTCTTTTTAGAAAGCGGTGAGTTTTGTCGATCAAACACGATGTCGTGACGCCTCCTGTGCCGCGACGCCGCCATTTTGTGACTTGGTCAACCTGTTAATTTGACGTGTATACTTTTTTTTAAGATCTCCGCTCGGAAAAACGCCCAATTCTAAAAATCCGCGGTCGTTTTTTGGGTTTATCGTGGAAAAGACGGAACGCTCCGAGCGAGAAACATCAACAAGGCTAATCAGGTGACTGCCCTTCCAAACAATTACTGGCGGAAGTGGTCGGGGGAGACTCCACAGAGAATCCAGGCAGTTGGGTAAATGGGATGATTATTAGTCTGAGGCGAATAGATTTTTTTTACCATCGGTCGGTGAGATTTGATGAAAGAACCAACTCCGCTGGTCCTTGTATCCTCGGGTGCCCAATTTGCATTTTTTTTCCTGCCCATTTTGGTCGTTTTGTTTGTGTGAGTGTGTGTGTGAGTGAGAAGTAGGTATTCCGAAAGAGAAAATAGTTCCGAAGTACACATTTTTTTAAAGGTCTCTCCCCGAATTTTTTTTTACAACTTAGGAAGACCTTCCCGAAAGTGCCTTAGGTGGTCGGAAATTCTGATGTGAGATTTTCTTGGAAAAGAATGGAAAATGGCGGAATTCATAGTTTCACCTCGATAGGGAACCATTTAATCCTGAGACAAATTCTGTCCTATGCTTGAGTTCCACTCAAGTCGTCGTATAATGCACAAAATGCAATTTTATAATTTTCATCCTCTGGTCTTCGTCACGGATTTAACTGATCAGGTTATTCTGTCTTCTTCTGAGAAATGTTTAGGGCATATTTTCTTCCAGTCATCACATCACGTCTTCCTTACACACTTGGTTGATTCATTGCATGATTATCTTTCTTCTGTACCACCACCATATTTCGAGTATTTCTGTCCTACTACCCTATGAGCCTCTTCAAGGATGTCATCATCAGTAACTTACTACTCCTTGGTAACACTGTGCAGATGGCAGTATTGATGATTTTTATCTTAGTTAGTGTCTACAACTCGCAACAATGGATATTTTTTTTTATTTTTCGAGAATTTCCTTGTCTTAATATTATGCCGATCATTTTGTAGATGCGAAAGTTACGGTAAGGAGGAGGAAACCTTATCGCTCGTGTTTACTTATGCCTGCCTCTCAACAACAGTATCTAAATTTATGTTATCACAGAAACTTGTTTTTATGCAAAACATAGCTAATCCACTATCTATTGTCGATTAAAGTAGTTTCATTTTATATCATTGATATCATGGTTATGGTTTATATGTTATTGATGTATCGCCAATTTCATCAAAACATTACCAAAGAAAATATAAGGTGACCTACCCAACAGATATATTTTTTATGATATCAGCAAGGGAAGACTGTTAGGCAAGCGGCGAAGTGGATGGGAGAGAATATGGTTTGTAGAAGGCGAATAGACGATAACGTAAATGAAGAGGAATGTTGAATGTGGAAGGGGAGGAAGGCTGCGTTGATTCGTAAAAAAATGATCCATAGGTAGTACCTTTACTGGCAAGATATCACTAATAATCAATAATTTCTGAAAATTTATCATGAACCCTAATGCAGATTTCCATCATACTCATGAAAGTATCACTGAAGTAAAAAATGCTTGTATACCACCAAATCTAAATTTTTTTGATTAAATTGTGTTAACAGTCAAACGGCTCCCATTGGATTTAATTGTAATTTTTTTATATATTTACTAAAGATCCATTTATTTTAAATTAAATTAAGTACCAAACATTTGTAATTTTTCACCAAAATATTGCAAAAAATTAATTATGATATTCATTACTACATTGTGACTTGGTCAACCTGTTAATTTGGCGTGTAGCCATACCCCTTCTGGAAGCCTGAATAACCTTTTTGACTCTATTTCCCAGGAAAGCATTATATCTCACTGAAATTTAAATTTATTTCCGAAATCTCGCTTACAAATATAGTGTTCTTAATATGCTGAGATCCTACCCAATCCATAATTTTTTTGGCTGAAATCGTGCCAAACTTAATGCGTACTGATTTTCAGCTACTTCTTCAATTGTGTTAATAACAAATCGGTACCTAATTAAAAAAAGTAATGTTGTATTTTGAAAAATACATCCATTCATCCTCTAATACTTTCGCATTTTAAAAACATAAAAATAGAAAATATTTTGATTTCCTTCCAATCGTTTATATTTCTTTTCGAAATATCGCTTGGAAATATTTACGAGCGTGTTTTTTTCGAGAAAACCCATGCACACAATTCGGTACCTATTTAAAAAGGTAAAGTCGTATTAAAAAATGTATCCCTTTTGGAAGGTAAAGGCTAGCCAAAAAGTTCGGGGATGTTGCAAGACCATCCTTTCTTAGTCATTGAAATGTTTTCGCCTTTTAAAAATATCAAAAAAGAATTTATATTGATGACCTTCCTGATATTTTTTTCTTCCGTAATCCAGCTTACAAGTATTTACGAAGGTAAGTGTTCCTTTGACCAAACCCATAAAAATATTAAATAAAATATGCTGAGATCATACTTAATTCATATTTTTTGGCGGAAACCATGCCAACCTTTATGCATACTGATTATCAGTTACTTTTTCAATAATGTTAGTAACAAATCGGTATCTATTTTATAACTTTTTGTATACTCGGTCTATTGTTTGCCATCTTGTCCGGGTCAAATCTTGCAACTCAATTTCAACCCACTTCCCGTTTAGCTATAAAGCTGAAAATTTCAGAATAACACAGAACCAGATAGCAATGCATTATTGAAATACTTTCATTATGATTTTAACTGTATATCGATTGTATCCAGAAATTCAAATTAAATATGGAGATTAGTCTAAAAAATAGAGCCATAGCAACGAATTTGTTTGTATCAAATTTCACTGAAAAATTGATGGAACAAAAATTTAGTGGGAAAAGAGGAAAGGAACTCAATCAAAAGGAGAAGACAGATATGAGCGTAGCTGTTGTTTCGAGAGAATCCATAAAAATACTATAGAAAATATGCTGAGATAAAACCGAATCTATAATTTTTAGCTGAATTCGTGCCTACTTTTATGCTTACTGATTTCACTTCATCAATTGTGTTAATAACGAATGGGAACCTATTTCAAAAACGTAAGACAGTTTTGAAAAAAGCACTTCTGCTCTTCCTCCAATACTTTCGCCTTTTAAAAACATAAAAATAGAATGTATTTTGATTTCTTTTCTAACGTTTATATTTTTTTCCGAAATATCGCTTAGAAATATTTATGAACGTGTTTTTTCGGTTAAACCCGTAAAAATATGAAGAAAATATACTGAGATCATACCTAATGTATAATTTTTTGGCTTAAACTTTTATGTGTACTGATTTCCAGTTACATTGTCAATTGCAAATAAAGGAGTAAAATTTTGTCAGGTTCACTGTTATATCAATATAGGCACGACCCCGGTTTCGTAACGTAGTTACATGTTCAGGTGACTGATCTTACATGCATCTTATATTTATACATACATATTGAATACGACGGTAAGTACACGACCTAAGTATGGGGTTACACCTAAGTATGTTTCTGTCCTTACTGTCGTATTCAAAATGTATGAATAAATATAAGATGCATGTAACATCAGTCACCTGAAGATGTAACTACATTACGAAACCCGGGTCGTGCCCATATTAATATAGTAGTGATCCGGACAAAGTTTTATTCCTTCATTTCCAATATGGAGAGGTTTCGCAAAGTCAAGCCTGAAGTTATCAGTTATATTTTGTCAATTGCGTTAATAACAAATGGGTAAGTATAAAAAAAAAAGTAAAGTTGTATTGAAAAAAAAATAGATCCGCTTATCCTCCGCATTCCTTTCCTCACATATCGCTTCCGCCAACCAACCCTCCCCTCCATCCCCGTGGCCATTACCCCCACCCCGTCTCCTTTCCCTTCTCCCCCCACCCTCGCACCCCATGCCATGCTCCTCCATCATCCACATTCCCGCCTCCCGCTCTCAACTCATCTCTCAACTCCAAACCTATTATCCAAGGCGCCTTGAGGTGCCGGAGCGGACCCTTTGAGGATGAGAGAGAGAGGCATATAAAGAGAGAATGAGCAGAGTGTTTCCCTGCCCTCGTAAGCGAACGTGAGCCCTCTCTTCCCTTCGTGTGAGTGTGTTAGTGTGATGATTTCTCGTTATTTTTTTCTCTTTCTTTCTTTCTTTCTTCCTCGGCCATAATTTTTTTCTGTCGATAGGAGAGACAGGGAGGGTAGGAGAGGGGGGTTATGGGAAGGTATGGGAGCTTCGTTCGATTTGGAATGAGTCGAGATAGGTGCAAGAAGAGAGGTTGAGGTAGCAGCTATTTTTTTTTTTCGAAGGAAGCGCTCAGGTTGGTTATTCCTGGAGAGGAGGCCGAGAGAAACACCGTCATCGCCGGGGTTGAATGGTTGAGAAGTTATTGATGTGGATATCCGCGATATTGCGAGTGCGGTGCACAGGAGATAGAGGAGTTTTGTCGGAGGAAGGGTACGAATTTGGAGTTGACTCCTGCAGAAGTGAGAAGAGAACGGGAGATGTGTAGGCTTGCAGTCAAATATTCAAGCTGGCTACTGCTGGAGGAATTGCAGGCGGCCGTGGTATAGTTTTAACTTATTTGGAAGGTGATGACTAGAGATGCGTGAAAATCGCTAATGCGATAAATGCTATATAGATACGATGTGCGCAAATAAGTGCGATATAGATGCGATGACTGGACTTAAATGATATTTTTACGCAAATTTGCCTTTTCGACGGCTAAACTCGTACATTTTGGGCCGAGCGAGTCTTGCATGGTCCTCCTTCAGTGCCAACGTTTCCGCACCGTAAAGAGCTACACTCCTGATCACACACTTAACTAACCTTTTATTCAGAGTCTTGCTTAGCGATCCTCTCATAAGCTCTTTATATAGGAGAATATGAAATATACAGAGGTAAACAGGGACGATGAAGTGCTAGATATGGTGCGAGAGGAGAGGAAACTTCTTGAGGAGATTAGAATGCAAACGAGGATTTGGATGGAGCGAGTACTGGGCGGTGAGGAGATGACAAAAACTGTGTGTTAGAGGGATGAATTTAGGTAAGCGAGGAAGGAAAAGGAGATATGTAGAGATTGAAATGATGTGCTCCTTATAGTGAGTTGAAGAGGGAAGTCCAGTGTAGGAGAAAGGATAGGACGGGGTGATTGGCAAAATGTCGCATGTAAACCTACTATACGGGTAGAATTCCTTTTTTAGCCAACGAAAAATTGTATTTAAGATTTCTTTGACTCGGCTAGTTCAGATGGAACTTTTCTTACAGACCATTTCAACAATAAAGCGACTTATTTTGAAAGCTTTCATCCCAGCAAAGTATAGTTGAACGAAGACAAAAATTTGATCAATTTGATCAGAGGATAGGGTGTTTTGTTTTATATTAGATAATTATCTTGATGTTAGATAATTATCTGGCATAAAGCTGAAGGGAAGTTCAAATAGTGAATGATTATTAATGGCGCCAAAATTATTTTTCTAAATTTTCCTTTGCATTTTTGCGCTGAGATGGATTAGCGAGCCTCGTTTTTTCACTCCGCGACGGAAATAATTACTCTGGTGACGCATAACTTCATTGTCGTCACGTTTATTACAACATTATTTGCAATCAACAAGAGGCGTAGTATTGGCCAAATTCGTAGTTGCACCGGGATTATAGGTGTGGCGCTTTAGGAATGGAAGCCAGTTCAATCATAGATGGAGCAACAGAATATGGGCACGGTTCTCTTCGGAGGCCCGGGGTTACCATGGTTTAAGGTTAGGGAGAGTGGGTAGTTTCGATACTGGTGATCGGAGGTAGTTTGGGGAAGAGCCGCGTGTGGTGGGAGGGAGGAATCGGTCAAAAAAAGGGGTGGGGTTGGAGAGAGCCTCGCCACTGCCTTTTTGTAGAAGACGGGAATGGTTACCCTCGTTAAGAGCGTGAGGGAATAGTTCTCCTCCCATTGCCTTGGGTTGAGGAGGTCGGTGGATCACAAAGGCAACCTTAAAGGGCCTCCCATCTCTCCTCCAGACTCCCATTCTCTCTCTCTCGGAGGCGGCGAAACCCCTTTCGCTTTTTTTTCACTTCGGACGTCTCTCGAAGGTCTCGAAGCAAGATAGGCCGGAGCGGAGGTTATAGATGTGTTATGGGATGAGGAGGATTGGTGGTGGTTATTGTGGAGACCTTCGGATGATACCTGCCGCCTCCTATACCTGGCGAAAGATTTTTGATGAGAGCGGAATTGTTAAGGGGAAGAATTACGCTAGGGTGTGTGTGTTCCTCATTTAACCCCATGCGCCTCCATCCACCCCCGACATTCCTCCGGCTTCCTTTTCCTTCCCCGGGGGTAGCAATAAGGGTCTCGAGCCCTGTATCATCTCGCCCCCTGAGACCCTAATTCGAAGTAGGGATTGAATTGGGGTTGTGGATGCAGTGTTGTCTTCTCTTCCTGTGCGTCCAAGCTCGGTGATGGTGGGTGAGGTGGAGGTTATCGGTGAAGGGTCAATCCAATTTGGGAGGGGCAGGTCGACACCCTTTTTAGACGTGTATGTATAAATATTTATACGTAATTATTTATATTTATTCCTACCTCCTTAAGCCTCGGTCAAACTCTCAGGTTTATATTATTGACAATGTAATTTTTACTATGCCACTATAAATTAAATTTATTTTAGCGGTAACACAGCGAGAGAACGTATATATGAAATTGTATATTTTTTTCTTTACTTGTAAAGTAACTTGAGGTGAACGTAGAAATTCTGGTACTACCGGTACTTTTTGAAGAAAAACATATCATAACAAAAATAGAATTTAAACTAAAGCTGAATCAAATAAAAAATAAGTGAATAAATTTAGAATAAATACATAATTTAGCAATCAAATTCTATTTGATAGGGCACTAGGTTATTTTTGTTTACATCATATTTCATCTTAAATTACTCTGGACTTTACAATTTTGAAACTTGAAATGAATGTATGTAAAAAAGCTATGTTTGAATTCACTGACAATTTGTTTAGCTGTTACTGCATTTCCTATGTATTATAGATGTTTTCTTAAGTTAAGGACCACCGGTAGGCAGTAGTATCCAAAGAACATATATGTATGTCATCCATAAGTAATGAGGTACCAAAGGATGACGTCAATGCGTTGAACCATAATGTTGCCAATTAAAAAATCAGTGGGCCCAAATTTAGTTTTGTTTCACTCAAACTTCTAATCTTCAATTCATAAGGATGATAATCATAAGGTAAAGGACGTAATCAGGGGAAATGAAGACAGTATTTCGTCTTCGTTGGAGTACTTGGTTGGATATTGTAGATCAATTATGTAGTTTTATAAGTTTTTCATTCAATTTTGACATAAAAAGACATTTCAAATTTTCTTAAGTAAACACCTTTTCCGGCTTTCTTGACTGAACACATTTTCTTTAATTAACATCCACAATTATCAATTCTGAGACGCCCTAAGCCTTCCTGCGGTCCTTCAATTTAATTAATTGTTTTAAAGAAATCGTTGATAGATATATCAGTAGTGATTATTTTGATAGCGATAATTTAAGCCATCAAATCTGTTGGAGCTGGTTCCTTGCCATTTCTTGGGAGCAGCAATACACAATTGATGGAGATCCCAAGAATTTGCGTATGAAATTTTGAAAATTGAATGCTGGAATTAATCAACGCTAAAATTAAATGCTAATACCATCGAAATCGAATGGTATACTCACAGAAAAATTACAGGAATGGCGCGTGGGTAAAGACTAGTCGTCTCGCCATGGTTCGAGAAGAAGCTAGCGTAGGGATATCCGCTGTGATTAGGGAAGCAGGGATGAGGCTGGAAAGGTATAAAAGGCACACGAATAGTCTAGTCAGCCGCATCTCGTGCCTTAAAATCCAATGATAAACTCGTTAACGCTATGTGAACTCATCGGAGACCGTGTCCATTTTTGTCTATACCGCATGTAACTTCAGTAACTATTGATGTTAGCTATGTAGTGGGAACGGAAACGGTACTATGGGATAAAAATGAAAAGCTAAGCATCTAAGTTGGGAAAAGTTATCTCGAGTAGAATATTACACCAACTTAGGAAGTACACTATCTGAAAAAGTTTCTTACTATTTACGAAAGATACGAGAGAATTTTGAAAAAAAAGGCGTTTTGATGGATTGAGAATAACAGCAATTAAATTGTGAAAACCAAGGAAATTAATAAAAAATGTTCTCCTTCAAAAATTTTCAGTGCATTTAGCCTTGCCCATTCTGTCTAATATGTTTTCCGGTATAAAGCATTGAATTTAACATGGCCTCTCTCTTGAAAGACCAGTTTTATAAAAACAATTAGAGTATGCGTACTTTAAAAATATCGCTCCCGTACTCTGAGACCTTTAAGCTAACTAATACCCGGTTTTATGCCATCTAACATTTTGCTTTGAACCAAATTGCCTTCATTAGTCCATTGAAGTTGAGTCGTTTCTTTGCACCTTAATTTCTTGCTCGAAGCATATTTTTCTAACATCGATGTCATTTTTCCTTAATGCTTTTTTCCGTCACTCCGTACTCAAGAATTTTTAATAATGATTTTTTCCATAGTTCCATTGTTGATTTAGCTCTACTTACAGGTAAATCTATTTGGAATGCCTACAACCGATGTTAAATTCCATTGAAATTACTAAATTAGTAATTTAATATTTCATAATAAATTTACCTCATAATTTTTCAAAATATTGTATCAGGTTTCGCTAGTTTTTTCTGTGGACTATTGACCATTTAAAATGCATTGACCGCAGGAAACTTTTACGTTACGAAAATTACTCTCTAACGTCAGTTCATCGCTAATGATTTCTGCTAACTAGGCTGTGATCGTCTCCTTTTTAGCGACTGAATTCCTGTCCATGGGAACCATCGATGGGAGCGAAGAACTCTTGGCCGACTCCGGCCATTGTCAAGCATTTCGAATCGTAATCAGCCAATTGGCGCGGTAAATATTCGATTTGTCGAACGGGCGTAGAAGCTTTAATGTTTATAAGGGATAATCGTTTGCTTTATTGCCATACCCCTTATCTGGTGTATAATAACGACGAGATGCAGAACGGAGAATTCAAAGGGAAATCGCAGAAGAAGATTGAACCTTCTTCTTCTTCTTTTAAAAGGCCCCGAATATTTTCTCTCTTCCTTTTCGTTTTCTTTTATTAGTTTGGTCTCTTACCGCCCTAACTTCTCCATTCCTTTTTCACCCCATCGTCTGAGAAGGCCCCGAAGCATCAAGGTAGAACATCTTTTTTTTATATGTAGGTTCACAACACACGTTCATATTCCTATAGACCCTCCAATCGTATGAACAGGTTAGCTTGCTTAAAGGCCCGTGACTGAATTCCTCGTATCCCATTAACTATATATATAAAATACCCAATAACCATTTAAAGATTCCTCGAGAGTCGGGCTGTTTTTCGGCACCTTTTTTTTCCTTACCATTCCACCCATCCTACTTTCCCCCGAGATGTCGTGTATTCTTGTTCGCCCTGTTTTGTCGGCTTTTTTCTGTAGGTGGGGATTGTCTAAGTTGATTATACCAGCCCCTCTTTCACTTACGGCCCAATAACTTTACGCTTTCCTAGTGACAGTGTTTGTGCTCACTCTCCGCGTCTATTTTCATCTAAATCAGGCGCCTATTCTTGGTCGAAGCCGATGTTTTGGGCCCATAAATCTTCCAAACTTTTGATGTAATCTCTGTAATTAGTATCTCAACTCAACAATCCAGTGCCATTATCCGATTTGAAGGAAATAAATGCTTCGGATTCTTTGATTTGTAAACTGTACTTTTTTTGCCGTGTTAATTATGTTTGACTGTAGAAATATTGTAGAAGAGCCAGGAAAAAGCTATTGTTGAACAAATGTGCATTGATTTTTTTGCTTGACGACTTGTCTTGGAAATTATGGATATCTCCATTATTTGAATGAAATATTAGGAGCTTGCGGGCGTGTTTCGGTGTTTTTATGGCTCTAATTAAGCATTTGGTCATCATTTTTCAAATAGGGAAGGGAAATTGAAGGGAATAAAGAAATATATTAATAGTATCAAATTATTTAACGCAACATTGACGTGAACTTAAAAAAAATGTCAAGAATATTTATGACAATTGATTAAGAGTGAAATGGAGGAAAATAAAACAGAGATTGACAAGTTTTCCAAAGGGATATATATATAGTCATTGACTTAAACGCTATGGCTATGCTTTTTTAATTAATTTTAAAATGTAATATAAATTTGTTGAATACTTTTTGTAATTAATCTAGATTAAAATTTAATAATGAAATTTATTCAATTTAATACAATTTAATCTAGTTATGAAAAGTATTCAACGCCGGAGCACACGAGTTAAAATTACAAATTATGCATGTAATAATTATAACTTAATCACTTCCCATAGAGGCATTCACATCAAATTAGAAGATTTCATATATTTGGATTTTTTAGGTGGTTTGTGCATGTAATTACTTGAGTAAGTGCTTGCACATACTTAAATATTATTATTTTCTCTATGATCTTCGCGACTTCGTCTATTATTAGAAATTACGATAGCGGGGAATACTTTGAATTGGAATTCCTACTCGATGTTGGCGGAGAACTAAGCATTCCAAGATAACAATGAGTCCTTCTTCTGGTAAATAAGTGATAAAAGAGAAAAAACGCTTATTAACGCCAATTATTCACCGTCGTCACATTAATTGACTCACACCACGGTGAGCTAAAAGAAAAATAATCGAGAGAAAAACAGAAAAAATAATGATTGAAATGAGAATAATAATGCCCTCGTATTATTTAATTCCCCCGACCTTTTTTTAACTAGGTGGTCGGATGCCTAATTGCCAGTCGGGATGGAAAGATATTCTCGCCCGTCACTAAGGCAGGAGACCTTGGCTATCTGCTCTCCACGGTCGTCCTTCCCGCATAGCCCAAAGATTGATGGACGGCAAACCATTGGCCCGTGAATGAGTCGGATTCTGTTTCTCCCCCACCTCCGAAAAGTAAGACAGATTTAAAAAAAATGAATAAAGCAAATTATCCCGCCGCATTATTAGCCGCGACCGCAGCGCCGCGGCAGAGGCTTTTCCGGCGCGTGAGAAAGCGGGCCCGAGTCTAATGTGTTTGACTGTTCCGAGAGTCGTGATGATTGATATCTATAATGTAAATTGGAATATCTCCCATTCCTCGTGTTATAGTGGGGGAGAAGGTAGAGGCATATATACCTAACCCTATTCGGCTGGGTTTGACGTGAACGTTTAACAGGTTCCTCGCGGAGACCACCTGTCTAGTGGAAGTTTGTGGTCACGAAATTTTACAAGCTTGTGGTGATCGTAAAGGATAGAAATTTGGTATATTTTTTCTATAGTTAAGTGTTTTAAACTATGTTCATCAGAGCGAGAAGAGAATGAGGAAGTGTGGAAATGGCTGATAGAATCTATGCGGCATTCTGGAATTCATTCTGGATCGATTGAATTGAGGATTTCGAAGTGATTAAATGCAGTTGTACGTTCGCTAGCAAGAATTAATTAGAATCATCACTTTCCTGTCGAACAATACATAAACTCTTCTCAGGATTCCGCGCGGGTAAGATTTTGTACGAGCGCCGACGTTTCGGGTTCCGACTCGCTAGTCGCTACCCATTCTCACGGCTACACATCACTGTTGTTCAGGCCAGATACGTACTTATAATACGTAGCTTTTAACGTAAACAAATATACTAAAACGCAACTACTGTAGCACCTCGCTTACACGACCCTCGATAACACGACCAACTCAATTACAAGTGTAACTTTCAAATCGCCTTGAGATTGCCATGACACATAATTTTAAATGAACCCCTAAAGTCACACTATTATTATCCAATCAACCCCAATTACATGGATTTTTTCCAATGCACGGCATAGCTCAGAACCTCTATAACATGTCGTTTTGAGAAGTCAACCCCAATACCTTGACTCTATACATGCCTCTATAAGATAGAATACGTTATGAGAAGATTTAGTGATTCCATTAACCTCGATAATGCGACCGATAGTCAAAATAACCTAGATAACACGACACTCAACAAAAAGAGCACCTCGATGACCAGACTGTTTCCCTTATCCCTTGGAGATACATCTTATCGAGGCGGTACTGTATCATGTTGAAAATTCCGGTATCTACTCGATAGAATCCAGGCATAGCTAATTGATTTCCGGCCTCGGTGTTGGCGGGGTACCCTCTTCGCAAGCTGGAAGTCGAGGGTTCGAGTATCTCCTGGGTAGGTTACTCCAACAAAGGGAATGGATTTTGTGGCCGTCTATTGTTATTCGTTGTAGTCCCCCGATGTAAAGGCCAAATAGGGCTATTTTTGGAGTGATGAATACTAATAAGTAAAAAAAATAAATAAATAATAATTCGCGAATTAGAAGACGTTTGAGACTCGGAGTGTGCGTGTTAGGCTTAGATTGTTTGAGCAATCAAGTATCTTTCAGAGGTTTGATAGAAGCGACAAATAAGAGAGATATCATCATCATTTGTCAACAATCCTAAAATTGGTATCACCGGTATCACGCGGCTCTCCACTCCTCTCTCCTATCCGCCAGCCTTTTCATAGTGACGCATTTCTTCTCTTTTACATCCTTTATAAATTGTCCTATGTAACTCATTCGAGGCCGCTCCCTTACCCCTCTTCCCTTCCACCTGTTCATCTACGATTGCTTTCATTAGGCCGTCATGTCTCATAATGTAGCCAACTAAGTTGTCCCTTCTTCTCATTAAGGTTTTTAGAAGAGTTCTCTTTTCTCCCACTCCTCTTCATAATTCCTCATTACTTACTCAGCCTATCCATTTTACCGTCATCATTCTTCGGTAGGACAACATTTCGAATGCTCCTACTCTTGACTTCTCCGCTGCTTTCAACGTCAAAGCCTTACTTCCATTAAGAAAAATGATCCATGTGTAGCATCTGATGCATTGTTTTCTTACTTCTATTCTTGTGTTTTCTGCTGTAAGAAGATTCTTCTTTTTGTGGAAAGCTCTCTTCGCCTATACTATTCTGCTGACTATTTTTTTCTTCCTTCGTCCTTATTTGGTAATTCGGCTTCTAAGGTAACAAAACTCTTTCACCACTTCAAGCTTGGTTATTGTGTTTTGTTACTTAGGAAACCGAATTACCAACGATGGACGAAGAAAGAAACATGCGTGTATGCTAATTAAGCGTTTTCACCGGTATGTCAATATTATTCGACTTCGACGAATGGTCTCTTCCGCGTTGTAGAATATAAAACTCAATTTGAAGAATGAATATACCTTGGGATCAACGCAACTTGAAAGGAAGATTTAGCAGATTAAGAAATCGCCCGGAAACTCCTAAAATCCTAGCTAGTGAGTGTTATTATAGTGTGGAAGGGAAATACCTGTAGATAAAGCGGTCCGATGAGGATTTTTCACACCTTCGTAGTCCTGTTCTCAAAATATTTACTTCACTCCATTATTTTTCAGGCAATATAAAGTCACAATGGGTTTCTATGCGTCAAAGATTCGACGTGCTAATGGCCTAGGCATTGTCGCGATGCGCCTCTCCAGCCCAGAACCAGTTATGTAGATTTATATGGCAATTAGTGCATCTATGGGATCGAGTTCTTTTGTGAATCCATCACGTGTGTTCAATTGAATGATCCTGTGGCCGAATGATGCTGGAGGAGGTAGTCCTTCGCATTAACATCATTTCGCCTCAAGTATTTATGACAGGAAACTTGTAAGTATCGATGCCGGCTAAATTATAACCAATTGCCGAGTTGAAACTCAATTTACCTCCCGATGGGACAGAAGGTTGGCTCCGGAAAGATTGAGTACTTATCTCAGTTTGCGTATTAAGGTCCGAAAATGGTCAGGGGGGTGTCTGACTTTTAATCTTTAGAGTTGGGACTACATAGGGGTGAATCGTTCATATTACGCCCCCTTTTACGGTTCATTTTCCCTGTAGTACCCCTTATTAAACCTATTATTAAAATGTAAGCCACATAGGTATTTTTATACCATCTTAGTTGTATTTTGGCTCTGATATTGAAGTGTATTCAAATACCTACCTGAGTATGCATTACTATCATGGCATATCTGAGAAAAATAAATGATCATAAATTATTCTACTTTCATTTTGGGAATTCTCATCATTGCATTTTTAGTCGACTTAATATTATACTTGAAATACACCAATGACAGCTGTCACAGGTTTCCTCGCTCTCTTTGAGGGAATCCATTTTATCATCGACATTCTTGTTTTGAACGAAATTTCGAATGTTTATACCCTGGACAAATATTACACTTCAGAAAATCTCAAATACACTTTGAAAAATCGTATTTTATGCGAGTATTTTTCCACTGTCAGGTCTTGTTTCATCAGTTATTTATTAATATTTATCCAAATTTAACTCTAGAGAAAATTATATTGAAAGTATCCATTATTTTGTGGGGCTGTGATTTGTATATGCTCTGGCTTCCATTTCTTTCCCACAACGTTGCATTCATAAAACTTCGTTTCAGTAAAGCATATGATATCAGGCGTAATTCTGGGAGAAAAAAAAACTAGCCATCTGACTGAGGAATAATACAAAACCGACAGAAATCTCTGACATCATTAACGGTTAGACAGCGGTTTTGAGCGTCAACCATTATATACGGGACACTTTTAAGAGTTACGGTTTGCAATTCGTTCCAGGGAAATTCTAGTGAAAGAATTTATTCAATCTAAAGGAATAACGGTCTTTTACTCATAGTTATTTAAAGTTCCCTCTCAATGGTAAAGACGTTTGAAGTGTCAATTTCTGATCTTGAATTACCTACTGTGTAAAATGCCTTGGCTAATAATTCCACGTCAAAACTCAATCACTGGAAAGTCGGTATTAAACAAGTAGGTTGTGGGTCGACCGACCTTATGAACACAGCTCTTCAACATTTCGTTCGTTAGATCGGAGGATAAATACGATTGGATGAATTAATTTTAATTTTAAAGGAATCAACGGTCACGCCTTGGGAATTATAAAATTTCCCACGCCATGTAAGAGACTTTGAAAGTGTACGTTTCCAATCTTGATTGATTGTGTTACATGTTGTGGTTGGTAATACCACGTTGAAATGCGATAACGTTCGTTGACGGTCGAGTGGGTAAAAAAAAGAAATTCAAGTTGTTTTTTCATATTTTCAAATGCCTTTTTTTTAAGTTACCAACGAAAAGGAGTTATATAATTTTAACTTGGGTTTGGAATGGTGACTATAATATGGAATTTGCGGTATTTTTATTACGCTTTAACTGATAGTGGCTGCTACATCCTCATACGAAATGGCTCGTAAGTTCAACATTCGTTATTCGTTCTTTAACCTATCCATAAATAAATTACTTTAGAATCCTCTCCACCCTCAGTATCATCTTACTTTATATACTTCATATATTTTCTGAAGGCTTTTCATTCTTTACGACCATCGCGAGAACTTCCTCTTTTACTCGCATTATGTCACCTCATTCTACCCATCTGAAGCCTATTCTCATCCTCCTTTCGAATAAGTGGCGTACATTTCAGGTGACCGAGATGAATGTAAAGTAAGAATAAATCGGCCAAATCTGGTATTTTTCAAATTTTCATTGTTATGCGTTTTTAATTGATTTTTAATTTTAATTGTTATGCGTTTCTAAAAGCAAGTTAGTTACCATGTGTCATTGTATGCATATACATTACTAGGATATCACAATTGAATGCAAACGATAAGAAAAAAATATCACTGAATTCAACGAAATAAATATAATTGTCATGTATTAATAGCACCAGTCCTGTATAAACAGTGCATGATGGTGGCCCCAAAACGATTTCACATGGGGTACCATTATATTACACCAATTTTAAAGGGTTTTCTGTTGTAATGCAATTGCGTATGAGTGGAATGAAGTTATATTAATATATTAATATTATTATATTTGAGATGCAGCGAATCCTGACGAAGTTCTACTCTATACTAATTTAAATTTTCAAAATAGTAATGAAAGATTTTAGAGAAGTATTTCGTCGCAAAAAAGAGTGATGCCTCCGATGTAGAGGAAGTGATTCAAACCCTGCTTGCGGTAAGACGACATACCCCTCGTTCAAATCTCTTCGTCTCTGCTTTGCCTAAGTCTCTCGCCGTCTGAACCCGGAACACATCACCTTCACATTAATATCCCAACATCCCCCTACTTCAAGTCCCAGATAATCTGATGGCAGTGAACAAAAAGAAAACACTCGGGAGATTCGCGAATGGGAACAGCCTATACGAGATGGGAACGCACACTCCTTGAGCTGATCATACGATCCAACCAATCGGCTGCGGCCGGACGAAAATTCCCAAAAGTCATGGCTCATGCCCGCTCCTCCCAGCTGACCTTGCCTTTCCCTTTCCCCACGTTCCCTTCATGCCCCGACGTTGCTTTTTTCGTTTTTTTTTAAATTTCACAAGTTTTTTTTTTTCGGAAAAAATCTTTATTTCGTCTCGCTGAAAAACGCCGCCCCATCTATTTGAGGCAGGTGTTCTTTAGCTCTTTTCTTTTATTTTTACTTTTCTGGATTTTTTTTCTCTTTTTCTTCTATTTTTACTCGGAGATTTTTAATAGTTTTCCTAAACATAGAGAGTTAAAATCTGCGTCGGTCGGAAGCGAGGCGAATCTTTGTGTTGGCCGTGAAATCGGGCCGAAAACAAAACTTAAAATCTGAAATTTATAGAAATCACTAATTTTCTGTAAGAGGCCTTGTAGAGTGGACGATATATTAATGGAATAATGATAATACGGCTTTTTCAGATATTTTCCTCAATAGTGTTTCGCAATAATGGGTTTCCAACTAAAGCTTAACCTTTCTGATCGATGACATTTAATTTCATCTATTTCATTTATTTTTATCTCTTTGCACTTACATGGACTCTATCTAAATATTTTATTTTGTCATAAATTCTCACGCATATATGGTTGGCCATCCATATACTTCAGCATGTTGCGTACGTCAAGTTGATGTTTCGAAGTCGGCCTTGCATAATTATCAGCATACTAAGTTGACCTACATCCACAAATAAACTTGTAACATGGTGTGAATCTTTATGTAGTCTCAGTTGCACAACCCTGAAGTGTATACAATTGCAAATGACTCGGTACTTACCTCTTATGCTCCCAGGTCATCGGGGAAAATTTTTCATTTATTTTTTCAGATTGAATTATCTGATCCATCTTATGCTATTGGAAATCACATTAATAATTTGAAAAACTTGAATTACTCAAGGTATTAAAAACAAACTCTATTGAGCAAGGTAGCCCTCTTGTGAACTAATCAGCGCTAAATTTGAATAAAATTCCCTTTATCAAAAAATATTTTGTGAAAACTATTGTTGGGAATTTTATTAAGGTTTAAATTTCTGTAGGGCTAAAATCCATGCCTTTTACAGGTTTTCTAGGTGAAATAATATATATTTCCTCTTTTTTTTTAATGCTTCCGCAGTCATTTCAACTAATATTAGTGGGGGTAGGTCACACTTCGGATTTCTGCGCATTTAAAACCTTAAGCATAGAATCCTCGTGTTAAGATGTTCTTCTGGGAAATGATTGTCCAATTGTGGATTTATTAAAATCAGACGGCTAAGGTTTCATAAGCAGCAGCACGTGTGATTTTTCAATCTAAAAGATATCGATTTCATATCACCAATACCAATTTTACCTCTCCATCCCTAAGGTGATGTAAAATAGACAAACTTATAATATAACTTTGAATTATCGAACTTGATAACACTGCATTTGATGACTATTGATTCCAATAAATAACCCGTGTAACAAAATTTGATCAGCGAAAATGATGAAAAGTTACATAATTAAAGTATCACATGGTTTAAGTTACGGGCTGAAGTTTCGCCAGTTTATATTTTCCATAGCAGCGTGCCAAAGCAGTAACCAGAAATTAATTATGCAATGATTTTTCTTTTTAGCATTTCATAAGGAAACCTGATTTTTTGTGCGAAATGGGTATCAACACGCACCCCTATTTTAGATCAAAATGATATAAATGTATAATGCCATTTGGTGAAAAATGTCGTTTTCGCCGCATAAACTCATGTTTCATATCATAATTAAAGTATTCTAAGCCGCATTAGCTACTTCGTGTGCATTAAGCGATGAATAAGATATATCTCTGCGACCAATCACTTTGCAAAAAGGTTCCACTGATTATATGCTTTCTCAGGGGCGAGCTCTACCCTACTCATTGGAGTGAGCTCGGGGCCAGTACCTTTAACTGGACCTCCTCGCAATTGCAGAAATTTTGTGTTGGGAGTGTCTCAAAGCTTCATCCGGGTTAGGGTTACTTCGGGGCGTTTCTACCCTACTATTTGGAGTGAGCTTGGAGCCAGTTCCAATACCGGGGCCTCCTCGCAGTTCAAGCATTTTTTGTAAGGAGAAGTCCGAACGCTTCAGCCGGGATAGGGTCACTTTGGGGCGAGCTCTACCCTACCCATTGGAGTGAGCTCGGGGCGAGTTCCTTTACCTGGGCCTCGCACTCGAAGAATTCTTGTGTGGGGGTGTCTGAACGCCTCAGCCGGGTTCTCCTTCTCCTTCGCTTCCTCTTTTCCGTGCCTCCTTTGTTTATCTCTTTTTCGGTGAACAGCCCTTTTCCTCTCCTCCCACCACCAATTCCCCACCCCCCTCCTTGAACTGGACCTCACGAGGAGCGCGTGTGTTCGGTGCAGGAAAATAAAAGAGGTACGAAAAACATTTTTGCGATGTGGGAGTGGCGAAGGCTGTTGGCGGTCGTCGTCGGCCGCCGGATAAACTGCCGTAACCTTCTCCTCTCGCTATCTTTATCACTCCTTCCTTCCACCCCTCCCACGCCTCCCCCCCCAACCCCTGGAAACCTTGTCTCTCCCCCTCCCCTTTTTTCAATCCCTCCTTCTGCCAATTACAGGCCGGTTCTCTGCTCACAAACAGTCAGACCTCCACACGCTCGCTCGCACGCATCTTCACGTGCTCAGATATATATTAAAGCCGTGTGTGGAGGTTTTGAAGGAATGAATGGTGGAGATGAACAAAAGAAAACAAATGTTTTTAGGGTGAGATTCTACCTCGTCTACTTCTGTATAGTAGGTACACTGCATGTATGCCTAAGTATACATTGTTCACGTGAAAGTCTCGTTGATTTTTAACCTAAGTTACCGATGTTGATGAGGTGAAAGTATTCATCATATGCAAGAATTACAAATTACGACAAAAATCATGCACAAAAGAATTATTTACATTATTCCAAAACAAATAAATCACGTATAGTTTGATATGCTAAATAATGTTCGATTACGGGACTGGAAGAGACTCGTAAATGTTGCAGTAAGAATATCGAAAACAGTGGTCATTGTTTTTTCTATAAGTTAAAAAATTATTTTAAAAATTCTGTCATACACTCCCTTAAATTGTCAAAAGCTCGTGCGTGCAAAGTTCTATCATATTTTGCATAATATTGGTTGCCATATTTTTTCGCAATCGAACGCATTGCATTGTGGCCTCATGTTAACTGAAACCACTTTCCGTTGCCAATATGATGGGGATATACGCATAAACTCTCTCATCGAAACGGTGGCCTTAAACAGCCCTACCATGTGCCAGCCCTATAAGATTTTATTAATACTCTTAAGAGCTTTAAAATGCATCGTCTTCATTCACATTTTTCTACGTTCATGAACCTGCAATTCTCTCCGAACAAGAAAAAAATAGCAGTGGTTTTTTTGTTCAGACAAATCTGTGGAATCTGGTTTAAAGTTTTGCTAGATGGGTTCAGGTCATGTATTCTACTGTAATTTCTCTATAGAGTTTTAAAATGGAGAGTCTCCATTCATATTTTTCTATGTTCACGAACCTAAAATTCTTTCCTCGGAACAAGATAAAAATATCAGCGAATTTGTTTTATTCAGACGAATCCGAAGGTGTCCGAAGTGTGATAGCGGGACTTGTTCTCCTCCCGTGAGACTTGCGAAAGGTAGATAAAGGAGGAGAAGATGGCTAGGTTCAGTCGAATCTGGGAAACCTGGTTTCAATTTTCGTTACGCATGAGCCAGGTCATGTACGTATTCAATTATTCATACTCTGAAGAGCTTTAAAATTGATAGACTTCATCCATATTTTTCTATGCTCATGAACCTGCAATTCTCTCCTCCAAACAGGATAAAAATATCAGGGATCTTTTGTTTAGGATTTGTTTTTTTCATTGTTCCGGTGACGAATCTAGGGAATCTAGTTTCAATTTTTGTCACGCTGGAGCCAGGTTATATACTCTTGTAAATAATCAAGAGAGCTTTAAAATGGATAGTCTTCATCCATATTTTTCTATGTTCACAGACACTTCAATTCAAACTTCAGAAATCTGGGTTTGATTTTTGTTACTCTGGAGCCAGGCCATGTACTCTATTGTAACACACTTTAAATAGCTTTAAAATACATAATCTTGATCTACATTATTTTCTATTTTCAAGAACGTGCAATCCTCTCCTCTCTCTCCTCCGAACAAGATAAAAGAATGAGGGATTATTTTTTTCAAACGAATCTGGGGAATCTGGTTTCACCTTTTTTTACGCTGAAGCTCGGTCAAGTACTCGATTATCCGTACTGTAAAGTGATTTAAAATGGACAGTCTTCATCCTTATTTTGCTATGGTCAACAACCTGCAATTATTTTCTCTCTCCTACGTACAAGATAAAAATTCAATTATTTTTTTCAGACGGGTTACGCTGGATCCAGGTAATGTACTCTTGTAAATACTCTAAAAGTGCCCTTAACTGGATAGTCTTCATCCATATTTTTCTATGTTCAAGAACCTGCAATTCTCTCCTCCGAACGAGATAAAAATATCATGGTTTTTATTTTTTATTCAGACGGTCCGGTCACGAATCTGGGGGATTAAGGGGGCGGGCCAGCCAAGGACGTCCCCCGCCGAGTGTATCATCGCATTCCGGCCTTTTTCTTGCCCACTCCTCGGCGGCGTCCGCTGCCTCTCCGCCGAGAAAAGCGATGTCCGAAGTGTGATAGCGGGACGTGTTCTCCTCCCGTGAGACTTGCGAAAGGTAGATAAAGGAAAAGAAGAAGGCTAGAAAGCTTCACTCCGATGAAGAAATACCTAGCCTTCTTCTCTCTCCTTCTCTCTGGTTCCGCCACAAAGGAGCGAAGGAGTCGCCCGAAGGCGAAAAAGATCTTCCTCTCTCCCGAGTCATGCTCGTCGGAGGGATATAAAGATGTATCTCGTCGTGGCTTTTTTAGCCCGTTTATTTCGCGGCGTGAGCTCATATTTCTTCGTCCACTTTTTGACCCTTTCACACGGCTCCGCTGCCGTCATGGGTGGTTCTTCATTCTGTGTTTATTCGGTGGTAGGGGGAGACTCTTTCATTCTCCTCCCTCTCATTTCTTTCTTTTTTTTCAATGCCGTCTGCTTGAGCGATGACGGATGGGATGGGGAAAGATGTGCGTTAATTGATATCAGCAGAGTGGAGAATGTGCGTTCGTTTTGGTTATGTTTTGTGGTGCGTTACTTAAAAGTGGCCTCTACATGGTTCACCGAGAAATAAATCGGTTATATTTTCATGAAAATTTTGAAATATGCTCGTACAATCGTCCTTTATGGGCTATCATCAGAAAAATTTGAGGTTTTCAGATTTTATTTACCATAAATACCATTCGCGAATTCGAAATTACCCACAGCCTCTCATGGCATAGCTTAACTGTGCTTTGGAGAAATAAAAAATACAGCAATAATATGAATAAATTTTTGTCGAATAACTAATATGTAGTGTTTTTAAAAAGTTCACGTTACAAATTAAGATTATTAATAATGCCTCGTATATGCTTTGATTTTAAAGCAGAGTAATGCTGGTATTCAAATCAAAATACTATACTCCAACAAAATAGCCCTTAGAATTCAGTTGTTATCTATCGGTTGATTAATTAGCAATTTAGTGAGTAAATATTTCTGCGATAGAAATCCTGTAATTGGTATATATTCCATGCCGATGAATATGAATAGTGTTTACTGAAGCATCTTTTTGAAGATTTAATCGACATTTGGAAGGCAAAAGACCATTGATATAAATTTTTTGGAACCAGTATGACTAAGTTTTCTTTTATAAATCAGAAATGGATAATAATTTGGCCACAGAAAAAAATCAACCCAAATCATGTATCTCTGCTGCAACTTGTTTTACCAAATTTAAAACAAATTTTCTCTTTAAGTTTTCATTTTCCTCTTACTTGCAAATTCATTATTTGATATGTAAATCAGTTGGATGACTAAAAGTTCAGACGGGAAGTATTTTGAGTTGAAATGATAATGTCGAAAAGTAGAAGGGTAAAATTTTAGCATTTAACATATATTACACAACAGTTGCAAAAAGTCTAAAAAGTAGTTTCAAATAAACGATCTTATTAAAAAGGGATAAAATTCATTGAATAGAAGAGAGAAATCAATTAAAGATTATTTTACTGTATTTATGAGAATTTTAAACAAATAACAATGCCAAAATAATACTTGAAACCTTCATATTCACCGTGGTGGAATTGTGAAGAATTTTTAAAGGAATCTTTCATAACCCTCTAATTAAAATAATTTTCGAATGCCAATAATAATGATAAATGTCAAAGAACCGGTATTGCATTATAATTAGGCGATGGAACTTAAAATTGTTTAAATTTATGAAATCTGTAAGTACGAGAAATACTTTTTTTTGGTTTTCATAGTGTTCCCTCGAACTTTTTTTTGCTAAAATTGAAAATCCAATCTGACTTTAGTGAGAAATTTTCTCTAAAGCCGTAACTATTTAGATAAGATTTTATGGAAAAAGTGCGTACATCTACGTCTTTTGAGCCTTCTCTTCTGAAAGTTTTATTAGTCATACGTTTCACCCTCAGGCGATGGGGTTAAGAGATTATTTTACTGTAAAAGATTAATGCCTGCAAAATGTTCAATATTTTCCCGGAAATATCATTGAATTTTTAAAAACACGTCCCGGTTTTTTATAACTATTACGAAATAACATTTTTTTCTTATATACCTTGGACTAATTTAGTCCTACTCTTAGAATTGGACAGGAAAAAATTAATTGCTGGTTGTGTTATATTATTTTGCGTTACAGGTATCATCCTGAAACATATAGTTGTAGAAAATATCGGTAATCGGTCTCAATCAGGAAATATTTACTCAAACATTGAACTATGAATGAATAAATTGGTGTCACACCAACATTGAATCATGTGCCAGAGGAGCCTTTAAATAGTTTTTTGCTAGGTTTGAGAAATTTATTTTTCTCTCAAATCAACCAATTTCCAATAAAATTCATGTAAATATGTATAAATAATATTAAATAAGCAGCTAGTTTCAGTAATTCTTGGTTAAAAATGCATTTTTACATTTAGCGTCTTCAAATTCCCATAGCCGCTGGACTACGGAAAACATGTTTAGAGTATCCTGAAGAGGAAGCAACACGCATACCAAAATCTCTTCTCCTCCAGAGCCGACTCTTCTTCCGTTCCCATGTTATTATTGGATTCCCTAATGGCTGGATGTTAGGTTTCGGAAGTTTCTTCCCTATCATATCCCCTTCACAACTGGGCCTTTTTTTCTCTAAAATTGAGGATACTTCACCACTTTTCGCTCTCAGATAAGTACCTCATTTCCTCGGCAATACTCGTATCGGCGAAAATTGCCATACTCCGGCTATCTCTTCCTGTCGGAACTAAGCGTAGCGTTTTTCTTTTGATTGCCGTTATGAATTATCCACACAGCTCAAATTTTCATGCGTCCAACTTTTTCTCAAATTAAAAACTTCCGTAATCGACCTCAATTAACATTAAATACGAGTTTTCATCGAAAATACTATCATCATATTTAGTTGAAGTCTGCTGTTTCCAAAGAGTATTACATAGAATTAAATTTAAAAGTATTTTGAATTATTTTTAACTATATTTATTGAAAAATAAATTTGCTAACCATGTGCTGTCATAATTTTTTTGATAATATGTGAATATGTGAAATACCTGAAGACTTATTTCTCGACGATAACATTTCTACAATAACACTAATCTTTGGTCTCACGACTATACCTAGGTCGTAAAAAATTAGATTTTACTCTGATTTTATGGTTTTAAAATTTATGTATTAAATTTGATCAATTAATAGTTAAGAGCTATTGTATAAGGTAGCAAAGTATTACTGCGATCTTCATCTTCTTTCCATAACGTAGGTTGTCATTATTCTTTTTTTAGTAAGAAATGTTTCGAATTATATGTTCAAATAGTCCATGCAGTTATAAATAATGCTATGTTAGTTAAATTCATTCAGTTCTTACGACAATTGGTTCTGATTTGAACGGTTTACCATAGTTTTGCATCTATAATTAACTAAGAGAGGTTTTTATTCTGATTCCAATAACATGTAAATTTTTGTAAAAATTGGCGTTGATCTTGCATCTATTTTTTCTCTTTACTTCGCAGGGTCTGGTGCCATAGTTTGCGATATGGCGATGGGAGACTTCGTTACCATTTGGTGAGTACATGCCACATTCATCATAGCGAGTGGAGCGTTATTGCTTGAATCATCCCTTCTTGAAAATCACCTCATTTGAAGATAATCGATCGTTGTCGATGAGATCGAGCCTTAATTGGCTGTCGAAAGGAAGTCATTCGATTCTCAGCGCCGCATGAGGTAACCACCACTTACTTAATCTCCTTCTCTCATTATCCATCCACACAAACGCCGCTTTTCCAACGTTCATTATACTCCCGCATACCTCCACTCACTTGTCAGTCATCAAGGAAGACGGAGGAGAATATTGTAGATCCCCTGAGGTGTAAGGAGGCAAAGAAATTCGTTCCTTTGAAACTCAAACCGCGGCGAAGATACGTTCATTCATTTTCCTCGTGAAGTCGTGTCTTACGACGCCTAAAATACTACGTTCACATCCGTTCATCGTCATGGCATTTGCAAAACGAGAATGCAAAAAAATCCGACGCGTTAATAAATACGTAGTGTTCTTCGCAAAAACCATCGCCGTAAGAGAATGTCATTTACAGCCGCGGGTCATACTTTTCTTCGACTACGGGGTTGAAGTGGCGATAAAACAAAAGGTTGTATGATTGAAAAAACATGATTTTTTATGACGGTCCTCTTTCCTATTCCGTAAGAAAGAGCGAGTTCCGTTTCATGTTATTCCGCTTAACCCTTTTGTGATTAAGTTCTCAAGCTCAAGGCTTTAAATTTTCCATTCTTCTGTTTTTAAGCGTCTAAATTTTTAACGAGGATCTCATTCCCACGGCTTGTCGCTGAAACGATTTGAAACCACTAATCGAGCCTGTTTCCTTATGGTGGAAATGCCCTAAGGTGGAAAATATATGGCACTGATTTAAAAAAAAACTTCCGGGCTAAAATGTAACTAAATCTTTCATTTTCCACTCTGAAATTTTTTACCAATTAAAGAAGAATAATAGGGTAGTTTCCTTCATCAAAGAAAGCGAAAGGCATTGATTGCGATTCGTTAGCCAGCATTACTGTATTCATAATATACAAATTATTTCGTTTTAGAAATACCGGTTTAGACGAATGGCAATGGTCCATTTTTATCCTCATTTGAATCCAGATTGGCGCCCATGCGATGCCACTCCACGTGACGTCACAGGGACCTAGTTTCTATACGAGAAGATAGGAGTTATACATCGTCTGAGGTTACCAATGCATGCATGAGGCGCAGAGCTCAGGGAAACATGTCTTAATAATCACTTATTAAAACTGGCTAAGGTCGGAAAGTTTTCTTCATTTGATAAGGTAAAAATAATCCTTATTTAAGCCAAGCGCTACCAGCCAGCAGGGTACTCAGCTACCCACTAGCAGCCTGCGTCGTATCAGCGCTAAGCCTCGCCTCAAGGTCACCTCACAGGGCGGCAGCGGGAACCAGAAATACGTCACACGGAGAGATTTCCCAGCATTCATACTTACGCGTCGCGTTTTCGCGCGCTTGAAAATTTTCACTTTTCATTTAATAGCGAAAAATAGATGTTGTCATTTAAAAATCTGAAAGCGTGAAATACATACTCCAGGAGTAATAATCTTTCGATTTAGGCAATAAAAAAATAATAGGAAACCACCCTATTGAAGAAGGAACAGTATATATGATAGCATTAGGTGATTGTCATGCGGGAATGAAAAATTTGGTGCTCTTTGCGAGGTAATTTATCAATGGGGTTAGGATTATACCAGGTACTTCATCTACATCATATTCTACCTCGCATGCCGCGTTAATAGGCTCCTGGCGGAAGTCTTAGACCACCGACCCTAAGCAAAAAAGAAACAGGAATGAAAGTGGGATACGAGTTACAGATTTGTGACTTCTGATAACGACCAATATAAGCCCTTAACACTTTTCAGTGAAAAACGAAATCCCGTACCAATCAGTAAAGCAAAATATCTCTCCTATTTTCTTGGTTTTATCGAATTTAGATCTGCGTAGAATATCTATAGAGGTTCTAAGATTCTAGATCTCTTATTTTGAAAGGTATCTATTCTTAATTGCCCAAGCAATTTTTACCAAAGTAAAACTGTGAAACTTTCTCCGTTTGCTTGTAGAAGTTTTTGATGGAACGCGCAGCGTTCTTTTGTATTTTATCGAGCTTAGAGAGTAAATGTTTATGCTATGGATCCCGTACAGTCGCCGCTTATTCGATACGGCTCGATAAGTACAAAGTAGGTCGTCTATTTCACCTTTTGTTCTAAAAGCCGTTCTACTCTACGCTTGAATAAAATTGTTGAATTCCAGCCTTGTATATTAACGGTGATTGAACATGCCTTGCAGTTAAAAAACGTGGAATCGGACCATGGATATTTGTATTCAGTGCATGACTATCCTTTTTGACATGCAACGCTCGTTTAAAGTTTTGAAGAACTTTATGGAATTATTAAGTAGACCAATGGAATATGATTAATGGGTCATAGAAACACAATATCTATTTACAGTACCACCTTTCTCTACCAAGTGTCTTAAATTTTTAGATTTTTAACATCAGAATGCTTCTGCTTGTTGGCCATCAAACACATTGTCCTCTGTATCTTTCGAAGAGTGGGGAGATATACTAGTGCTACAAAATATATAGAGCCTTCAGCATCGGAGATAAGACAAGAAATATTTGTGTTGTTATGAACAGAATATTGCGTCCCATTTCTTGGATTTTGCATCCCTGCAGTTGTTTTTATTCAGTTTCGCTAAAATCGAATTCATGCTGATATGTACATTTTTAATTAATATATACAATTAAAAGTAAATTATTTTTCACTATGGAATGAATTTCTGCTGGTTTCCTTTTTTTAGGCAGCCATATATTCAAATTTTCAATAACAAGATTTTGGACAAGGCAGGCAGATGCGGTTTAAAAACGGCAATAAGATACAACATTGGGAAAATGCTTTCCATGGTAAATCACTTGTGATTTACCACGTTGAGGGTTCTGTGCGTGACATTTGTCCTTAATTTCTTTTGAGCTATACCATTACGACCGCCAAAATTAGCATTTGACGTATTAATAACATACAGATAGAAATGATAGCAGTGTATGTAGCAATATGTAACTCTAGTTCAAGTGCATACGCGTAACTTAACGGCTGCATTTATGGTTTACATTCTTCATATCTTTATTGCATAAACATAATTATTATTAATATTATAATATAATTATTATTATTTGATAAATTTGCCAATTGTTTGCTGTTAAAATGTGGTGCTTACGACTTTTTAGCGCTACAGGTACTAAATACCTGTTTTTATTCCCATAATTTAAGCAACTACGTCGTGCTGCTGTAGCTAACTGTCATCAATCCCAATTTCTTCACTTGAATATCTCCACTTGCTTAGATAGAATACAGTCCTGCAATCTGGACACATATCTCATGCAGAGGCTCACGTATGTTTAGCTGCTGCATTCCCAGCTACTCCTCTTTGCCTTCTTCATCGGGATGCTGGGTAGGGGATTGGGGGGGGGGGGGGGGGGGGCGTAGGAATCCATCAAACCGCTACTGGCATTGCAGACTGCGGGGCACTGGTGAGACCGGTATGCAACCGTGGGATTGACTAGGTCGAGCAGCAGGGATCGTTTGCTCTCTGGTCACATCCCCATCGTAATTAACGCGTAAATAACTCAACCATGTGGCCGAAAAAGGCGACCCAGATTGGCAGGCTACTTTGTTGGTTGAAGATGATGATGGCGATATGGTAGTGGAGGATGGCATTGCAGAGGGAATAATTCCGCTGGAGACTTTAAGGAGACTCACACATGCTCGACCGGTTTTTTCCATCACGCATTGCTCTTTTTTGCTATCGTCTTGAAATTTGCAGAGCATATACAGTGGACTCTTATCGGTAATCACTTTTATCATATGTAAGTTTTTTCCTTTTCAATTACCATGGCGTACCCGCGGTAAATTCTCCGGAAGAAGATAGTGTGAATTGTTCACACGTAATGCATCAGAAAATGAAGATGAAATGCGGCAATTGGTGCGAAGTCTTCCACAGTGTTGCGTAATGAATGATAGCATCTTCTGGAGTTTCCAACCGTGTTATTTGTTATTACGGAGGCTTAATAGTGACAACAGTTTAAACCTGAATAAGTCTCCTGGAACGCATGCGAAATTGTTGTCACAATCGACAACGAACACGGTTGGATCCCCCAGAAGTGACTGCCATTCAAAATGTGGCAGGAGGTCGAGGGGGAGCGATGCGTCCTCTGAAGGCTCCCATTTATAAGGTTTTTCCGTAAAACGTGGGGTTTTCCGAATTTTTCGAACGATCTCGGTCTCATTAACGGTCAAGATCCTTGTTAAAATTTGCCTGAATCTCAAATTTGAAAGTATTGCCTACGAATATTCTCTGATGGAAATTTATGAACTTGAAGTGTCGGTAAATTTTGAAAAGGACATAATTATAAACCATGAAACATTTTTGATGATAAATTATGCATTAATTGAGTTAGAAGTCTGACAGGAAAAAAATAGCACTAAGCGGCAGTTAAGTACCCTCTTACGGTTCAGAAATCACTGTATAATATTGCAGATTTGAATACAGAGTAAAAGTAGAAGTGGAGTTTTCGAAAATTTCGATTTTTTCACTTCTGCCTTGAAATCTTGGGTGAAAAGTGAAAACATACATTCGTATATTCCACACTGTGGAATTATATTAATTCAAGCAGCTGTTAAATTTGTTTTTTTTTTAGATTAAAATGGCTTTCTTTGATGATATCTCATCGATTGATTTTTTCTTAGATTGACAGTTGAGGAAGGACGCAAGGAAACAGAACATTACGTAACTGAAGATACTAGCTTGGGAAGAGAGAAATGTAGTGATGAAGTATGCATACCAAACTTAAGGGTGTAATATTATGTATGTATGCAAAAGTTTTACATGAGAATGGAACTCATCGTCATAGTCATGCATCACAAACATAGTCCATAGGTTTTTGAATCGTGATTGTAACGCCCGGTCGTTAAAAACCGTGGTCGGAATTGAATATGAACCGATGGAATATACCTGCCTATAAGTTAAGTATAGTCAAATATATGTATGAGAAAAACTGAGTCACGAAATTTTAAACCTCGATAATTGATGCCAGCATGAACCAAAATTACTGATGATGTTTATGTCGAAAACGCGCCATTTTTTAAATACAGAAACTTTTAGCAAAGCGATCGGATTGGCCGCGAGTTTATCCTGTTGCCGGATGCATTGGATACATCGCGATCTCCAGTAGGCAAAGCAATCGGAGTCATGAGTTAGGAGTAGTTAAAAAATGGGGCATTTTCGACCTTTATATATCATTGCTTGTTTTAGCTTGTACTGGCATCAACTATCCAAGGTTAACATTTCATTGCTCAATTTTTCTCCACCCTGTAAATAAGTAATTAAGTTAAGTATAATCAAATAATACGAGGGCTGTTTTTTAAGTAAGGTCCGTTTTTTATATAAAATAAACCAAAATTATTTTTTTCAAAATTCATTTATTTTCATAATTTTTATAGTTTTCTCTATTTTTCTACCTTTTTCATTTTTTAGGCACTTATCTTACCTTAAAACTAAGTTTTGAAACCCTTCTTCAAAAAACTTTGCCGCCTGCCCTGACAACCAGGAGTACACGGCCGTCTTCGTCGTCATTGCAGCGCTTCTCAGAAAGATGCTTTTTAAAGTACCGAAAAAGGTGGAAATCATTCGGAATAAGGTCGGGGTTGTACGGTGTGTGATCCAATACTTCCCAGCCAAAACAGTCATTCATTCTCCGGGTACGAGCAGCGGTGTAAGGCCTTGCGTTGTCGTGGACTGGTAAAGTACCCTTTGTCAGCACACCGTGCCTTTTGCTCTGAATGACGCGTCGGAGCTTAGCAATGGTTGCACAGTAGGGTTCTGAGTTGATCGTCATTCGTCGTGCCATAAAACGCACTAGCAAAGCACCGCACCTGTCCCAGAACACCGTTGCCATGATTTTGCATCGCAACGACGTTTGTGATCAAAGATGGCCGGCCTGAGTGATCATCATCGTGAAAATCTTCGCGGCCATCTTTGAATTACCGGACTCATTTCCGCACTTTACCTTCGCTCATTCCATTAGAACCATGCTTTTCACAAAGCTGACGGTGAATTTCTGCAGCCAGCATGCTTCTTGCAATGAAAAATCGTATCACTGGCCGAATCTCAAACGCGGCGGGCGATTCAATAATCTTAAACATTTTAAAGATCCACAGTAAAGCGTAGTGGTTATATTAAGAACTGCAACTGACGTGTGGATGTTTGCAAGGAATACCGGGAGGCGGCGCACACGAACTATTACAGAGTGCGGCACAACGGCCCTTGCTTAAAAAAAACCAGCCCTCGTATATCATAATAAATCTGTCTATAGTTAAGTGTAATCAAATTTAGTTTGATGACATAAGTTAAAAATGAGTCATTCTTACAAAAAAAAAGAACGAATCGCGACCGATCGATAGGGAGGGATACATTTGCTTTAAGGGGTTACGAAGCTCGGTCGCATCTCCGAGGGGAGGGATGAGGCATGTGAGAAAAGGAGTAGTGGGACTCGCGGGGACTTCGGAGACAAGTGGGCAGGAGGAGGAGGAGCCATTCCATACGCGAATGTTAATGGTGGGAAATGGGAGCAGTAAGGATACATGGAAAGATGCGTGGACATTCCAGAGGAGAGGGAGGGGTGGGTTATTCTCCTACCTTGCACTTTCCCCCCCCCCCCCACCCACCCGATCCCCCTGGCATCGTTCTTAAAACAGGCCTATAAACGGCAACCGCAGAGAGGTGGGTTTCCTCCCTTCCCATGCCAAAAGGTGATCCCAACCTCCCCAACCGACTTGCAATCAAGGTCGCGGAAGGCGGCCGAAGGCATTGAGACAGGTGATTGCACCGAACTGGTCATTTGCGGTCAATGTTGCGTTCCATCGCAGGCATTCTATCCTTCTTTTTTTTCTTTCGTGTTGTGTTGTATCTCTCGCTGCCAGTCCTCTCACTCGCTGCTGCCTCGTTCCGATCCCAGCTGAAGCGTCTCAATCCCCCTCCACAACTCCCTCTATCTCCATCGATTTCATCTCGATTCCTCGAGCGGAATAAGTGATGTTGCGATATGACGGCACCTATTCCCATCGTGATTTTCTTTCTGCACATCGGTAAGGGTGAGAGAACGATAGGTATTCTCCGCGGGCGTTGGTATTTATCGTCGTGCTAAGAAGAGCGGGAGAAAATAGAGGTCTTCTAAAAACATTATGGAGAAGACGGGACAACTTAGTTGGCCACATTATGATGATAACATGATGCTCACCACGCTCGTAACGTTCAATGAGATTAATAAAGAGTATTTTTTTTACTTCCTTTCGTTATTAAATTCTCTTTTATAGCCTAATAAAAGGACAAAACTACAAAGGAGCACTTCTTGAAACGTTGTTCGTCTCAAATGATAGTTTCAATCCCGGCGAGCTTTTTGGAAAACGTTCTGATTCACCCTATTTAGTAATTCCCTTTCTTGTATTTAGTGGAACAGCAGAGAAGTCAAGAGTGGAAGCATTCGAAATGTGATGCTACCGAAGAGTGATGAAGGTAAATGGATCGACGGAATAAGAATATGAGGAAATGCTAAGAAGAGTGGGAGAAAAGAGAAGTCTTCTAACAGCCATAAGCGGAAGCCGGGACAAATTAGTTGGCCACATTATGAGACATGGTGGACTGATGAAGACAATCGTTCAAGGACAGGTGGAAGGGAAGAAGAGCAAGGGACAGCCCCGAATGAGTTACATACGACAGGTTATAAATGACGTAAAAGAGAAGAAATACATCGCTATGAAAAGGCTAGCGGATATGAGAGAGGAATGGAGAGCTGAGCCAAACCAATATTAGGATTGTTCACTAATGATGATGATCAACGAGTTTTTAGGTTGAATGATCTGTGGTCGTTAATGTGGAAGAGGTGCATGATAAATACGTAGATGTTAAGAGACTAGCTGACTACAGAATTGAGGGGTGAGCTGCGTCTAACCAATGTTAGGATTGTTGACCACCGATGATGAATATAAATTATATGAAAAGAAAGTACTTACATTTTCTTAAAAAGCTTATAATATTAAAAAATATTTATGTAATAACCTTAGGGAAATAACATAAATATCGATGGCCAAGTTCTAACAACACGTACCTACCTCAAAAATATCAACTTTACAGGAGAGCAAACGAAACGATTTATATTTTTAATTGTACACTGAAATGGAAAGCCAAAAATTCATTAAACTTAAAAAGAAGAATGCACTTACAAACAAAGAGTTGTTTTTTGCTTGAATTTTACTTTTTAAATGTCATTACACTTTGTTTGGCCAAGTTTTAAGATACGTGTTGTTGAAACTTAGCCATCGATATGTGTCTAATCACTTGGTGGTTATGTATACCTGGGATAGGTAAATGTTTCCTACATCTACATAATACCGTGAGAGCCGCCTACAGGATGTTTGGCAGGGAAGCATCTCATAATAATCATCTATTAAAACTGCCTATGGTCGGAAAGTTTCCTTCGTTTGATTGGGTAATAATAATCCTCATTTAAACCAAGCACTACCTGCTAGCAGGGTACTCTGCTACCTGATAACAGCCTGCATCGCAGCGGCGCACATACCCTCGACCCAAGGTCACCTCACACGGCGACAGCGGGAACCAGAATGACGTCACACGGGCTTTTCCTAGCATTCATACTTAGCCGTCGCGTTTTCGCGCACTTGAAATTTTTCACTTTTCATTTAATCGCGAAAAATATATTTATCGTCATTCAAAAATCTAAAAGCGTGAAATTAGAACTTCTGGAGTAATAATCTTTCGATTTAGGCAATAAAAAAATAATAGGAAACCACCCTACTGTAGATAATTGAAAAATTCGATGATGGTGGTAATTACAACCGACGGACCTAATTCCTACTTTTCTCTTCGCCTCATAAACCCTCTTCGTGTGCCTGCAATAACTCCTTCATCCTCGAAGACTCTCAGCACGTGGATTGTGGACCAAATGGATCGTCCCTCCAGGGATACGAGCTGCGTATGGGAGGCAAGGAGTATGATGGTATGCCGAGCCGGCACGTCTTGAGGAAGTCGACCTTCGATCTCTCCTTCTAGACTGGGTTCACTTCTTTATAAGGATTATTACGAGCTATTCTGAGTGGTAGTTTTGTGGGAAAGTGCAGCTCTGGTGTCTCCGGCCTTTGTGGTTTTTCCTCGGACGCCCGGTGCGCTGCCGAACGGTCGGAATCTCACATTAGACAATTCGCTCACGATCCTTTCATACCCCCGTCGACGTTTTTGCTTAAACATCCGACGCAGCGCCAACTTGGTTGATTAATAGGTATCTCGTCGGCTTGTGGGTCGTTACCGATCTTGCCCGGTAAAACCATAAACGCTCGTAAAAATCAATCCCTTTTGTTCCAGTAAATTTTTTCAGTCACTGTGTCTTTAGCTCTCGGATATCCCTGTTTTTCTCCCCATAAGTCTGCCCTTGTCATTTATTTTCGCATATATCTTGAAGGGCAACATTTAAAATTCACGCGCGCTACCTATGGCAGGTTAAAGTCCTCTAAAGTTTTCCGAAGGACGCGGGTTCGAGACTCGCCGTGGTAGGTTTCACTATCAGTCCGGGTCAGGTGTTTGAATTCTTACTTTTTTTGGGATGAATTGGATGGGATTTAGGGTTCTTAAATTGTTACTCTATTCTTTTGGTACTCTAACAATATTTTTAACCATAAAAATAATGGGGATGGATAAATGAATAATGGAAGAAAATATCAAAAAACTTTTTAGAACCATTCTCTAGCTGATTACCCATTCATTCTTTTTAAAAGGCTCTCAGAAAGCTGGTAAGAGACATTAAGAAGTTCTATCACTCACCACGAATATTGAGAACTCATATGTGTCGATTTTACATTTTAATGGACCATATTTCTGACCTCTTTTGCGTGTAGAGACTCTCACTGAATGGAATATATATTATCTCTCAGCAAGTTTGTGACAGCGAGAATGATGGGACTTCGCGCAACATGATGACTTTAGGCTATCACTTTTGATTCAGCCTAATAAATATTTTTACTTAATATCTTACATCTAATCAGTTATTGGCCCAAATTTTATGAATGAAATATTCTGGAATAAATTTGCGTTAGCGACCTGCATCGCCACATTTCACCATTCGATATTTTCCTCACGATACATGATAACGCCGAAGGCGCGTAGAATTATACTGTTCAGGTGAGTCCTTTATCACCACCAGTTCAAAAAATAATGAAAATGCCGTGGCGTTTATGTATATTTGTCGTTTGTTGTGTTTTTATGTGAAATGGAAGCTTAAAAACTATCAGTTGAAAATACACATGAACATTTGTTAAATATTAAGATAGTTACATTTATCATTTTAAATTTTGTATATTTTTACCCATTTTTAAAATCAAACTATTATGTTGTTTTATTGCCTTTTATTTTATTAAAAAAATTGACTCGCGAATGCAAATTTAGAGATTCTTTTTTCTTTTATCTTTTTTGAAATTTGTTTTACTTCGCAGGGGTTTTGAGATTATGAACAAATGTCATTAAAAAATAGGGATAGGAGGTTAAGACATAGAAAAGACCAATCTACGAGTAATTTGTTGAGGCAGGTTGTAAGTAGTTGGGATAGAGATGGGTCGTTTGGGGTGCTAACCCCCAATGTCTGCAAGAAGTGGACTTGAAATTATTGGGCAAATGCGAAATGAAGTCGTTTTGTGGTGGGGAGTTCGTGAGCGGATCACCATTCGATAAAAAAATATCCCGTAATATATGGAAATTTCATGATGAAGTTTGATGCATTTGTTAAGAGCCTTCGATTGCGCAGTTTGTATTTCTCATAAGCGAATCTTATCACATTCACAAGGAAGGACAAGGCTGTATTATTTATTCAGGACCTAGGGCAGCTTTCTTCCAATGTCGCAGAATTTATGAAGTTTTTCACCTGCTCTAGAATTCAGACCACCCACCAAACAGACCTTGGCCCCCAGCCATTTTTAAAAATGAAATCAGGGCAGAACGGGTCTTCATTTTCAGGTGCCAACATTTCCACGTACCTATTATGTCCCTATTTTCCTATTTCTATTATGCTCAAACAGCAGATATAATTTGTTGTACCTGGAATATCCCGGTGGGCTCGCCGGAGAACCCATCTCGGATCATTCGGCTGAAGAAATCTTTTCCAGTGAAATTTTCTCTTTTATAGTCGATTTCTACTACTTGCTCCTCTGATACTTCCTCCTCTATTTAGCTGGGGAAACGTTCCCATACTAATCATCTAGACAAAATTACTGGGATAGTGCACGAGTTGAAGAAGCGTTTGGTAATAACTATTTAAATTTGTCCATTGTTTGATGAAAAATTTGCGGTAGTCGGTAGCCTAGGTAGTTTTTAAAAGAGCCATTTAAATTGACGATCTTACAGCTTTTAGGTCGGTTCCCCTCCTTCATCGAGATCGCTACTAGTAGGACTAAAAGCACCTCGAAATGTCAGAACAAAAACTTCCGCGGTGATGCTTGATATCTGAATTTTTCTCGGGTTTTATTCCGCGTCAGTTGGCTTGTGGACAACTGTGTCCCTGGAGAGTTTCCTGTGTTTTCAGGTCGAAGGTATTCTTAAGGTTTCCTTTATCTTCAGGACCTTCGACCTGAAAACGCTGGCGCACAGCTGTCCACGGGCCAACAAACGCGGAAGAAAACCCGATAAAATCTAGAGATCAACACCTCTAAGTGTTCTTTTTAAGATAATGTCTAAGGAGAACCCCTCCAAATTACCTTGCATGCATTCCTTCTTCCATTAAAATTTTTAACTGGTTACGACCTTAACCGAGAAAGCTTAAAATAATAAAAAAGGTGAATACAGGTATAAAATAATAAGGTTTTGTATTCTTAATTATTTTCACACAAATAATTTTTAATTTAGGGATAGGTGCTTATGAGGTCCAGTTTCTGTCTAGAAATTACCAAGGGAGAGGCCATGCTTGTCAGGAGAAAAATTAACAAAGCTGGGTGGTATTCTAATCATGCTTTAAGAGATCTTAAATTGGGGCCAGACGATTTAATCTCTATTTTTATAGAGCCACGTAAACATTTACCACTTGGCATCCATTTCTCAGAGTCCAAATCCATTTTCAATTAAGGTAATCGCTTCCAATCGAGTCTTTGATGGTTTCGATTATCATTCACTTAAGAGAAGGTTCTGGTAAAAATATGGAAAAAATGGACAGATATTGACCTAGTTCTGTTTGGTGGGCGGTCTGATTACTAGTTCAGTTGAAAAACTATTACAGCATTTAATGATGTAAGAAGAGAGATCCCATAGGTCTTAATTAATTATAATATACCTGTCATTACTTGTGAATTTGATAATAATCGCTTATGAGAAATACAAACTGCGTAATTGAAGGCTCTAAATAAAAAATGCGAATGCAATGCAGGTCCCTAAGGCAAATTTATCATGGAATATTTCATTCATAATCTGAATTATTAATAAACTAGCAGTCTACCCCACGTTACTCGGAGGGATATTACCCAGAGAAGAGGGAAACTTGGAAGTCATGGTCACATGGCAGGATATTTAGTTAGAGAAATAAAGCAGTTATGATGATAGCATAAATGTGTAACAAAAAACAAAGGATAAAAACGATTTCTGTGTACCACGCACGGAATCAGGTTATACCCAGCTCCGCAATATTGATAGTTAAATGTGTCCGTACGTGCGTTGACCAAAATCGTCGAGTGAACGTATACCCCCTCAAAAAGATGTGTACCGAGAGGATTAATAGTTAAGTGTAGAATTCTTTCAGTTAAATTATCCCTTTGAGTGTGTCAAGAGGAGTGCCTACTTGGAAGGATGTCCAATCACAGAAGTTGTATGACGTGATGTAAACAATAAGAAAACACAAAAGACGCGTCGGAGACAACCAGAAGTAGAACTAAGAGCTTTGGGAGTATGATATGAATCTACTTACTAACTTTTGTTGAAATCCGTACAGCCGTGCGAATGTATAGCGGACAGACAAACACACATCCTATTTTATGTAAAGGTATAGATAAAAACACAAGTTATTACATTTCCCACCCATGGGTTTTCGCCGGATTTTATTGCCATAACACGTACTCACTGAATGGTTCAACCTGACGGCTTGCTTAGATTGGTGTCGGTATGGCTCACACCAGATCAAAGCAGAGGGTCATCCAAATTTTCTCTATTTCGTAGTGTAAATTCACCTAGCGTCAGCGTCGTGTAGTTCTCATTTACCGATACAAATAAAGTTTCTCATCATTCCTTTACCCCATAAGTAAATTCGTTTCCGATTGAGAAATTAGACAGAAAAATCCTTCTTAAAACCGCACAAATATTTTTTTTATTATATAGAGTGTATAAAAAGGAGCATTAAGAAATAAATGTGGTTTGGAGATTCGCCTTGACCCGTACGATTTCATATCTCTCTACCAAGGTATCCGGTGGGTTGTCCAACCTCCGGCAAGGAAGCCAAGCTTAGATTAAGCATTTTCTGATTAGAAGCAGGAGCTGTGCAACTGGTGTTTCGACATAAGGCTACCGTTGTCAAGGGTGAATCTGGCTTTCTTCTTCGCAAGAGAGCGTTGTACCCTGGTCAAGACGGATTCACGGGAATAAATTTGTACATTGGCGGTGAAATTACGGAAAAGGTTTTTTTCGCCGGAGATATGGGCCGTTGCTCGCGTAGAAAGTAAAAAATGAATTTCTTTTTCACCGACATTTTTATTTAATAAAGATGTTTCATCATATAAAAAATTCGCTGATAACTAATAGCATTAAAAATTGTAACTATCCTTTAACTCCGTGAGCACTTCAAACTTTATACATGATATTGAAAGTATACAATATTATTTCTTCACTTTTGTTTCGTTAAATGTGGAGGAATATGCAGAGTTTTGAAATATTTTGAATGGACAATAAATTTTATTTGCTACTGAGAAGTTTTTTTTAATATCAGGTTTAACTCAATCCGTTGTATAGCTGGCAGTAATAAAATAATTTTAAGATAAACATTCGTTACTGTTTCGTGAAGTGTTTTTTAACAGTTGGTCACAAATTGTTTGCCTCATATCCCTTATTACCCAAATGCACTCGGGGAAACCAGATTAAATTGTGAGGTTTGGTACCAAAAATTCAGTGAAGTGAATAAAATATAGAAAATATAATGATATTTTAGTTGTAAAGATACGGCATAAAAGTAATGTAAGACTTTTAATAAGAATAGTAAATTCCGTTTTTAGAATGTGTGGCTAGAAATTGTGGCAGTAACTTGGATGGCACCACAGCAAGATGGGTAATAAAAATTAGGTAAAAGGAAATGAGCAATATTGAGAAATAAAAGTGCGATTTTCAAGAGAATTGTGATTTTAAAAACACTTAAAATTAACTTATATGAAGCACGATTGACGGTATTCATAGTGAAGGAGGGAATTGGACTTGCTATAATTTATAATTAAATTGGTAACCAAAAGTAAAAATTCATGACCTGGTAAAAAAAAATTAGGAATATGTTGGAGGAGATGTAAGCCAGCAGGCAGAAATATAAAAAGAAGCAATGATTACGAAAACTTATGAAATATATGCTCATGATTTTCAGTGTTGGTCACGTTGTCGATTGATGGTTAGCTCTCTCTCTCCATTGCCAACTTATTCTGGAAATTTCTTCCGCCCTTTACCGTCTGGAATGGGCCAAAATTTAAAGACCACTCATTGATTCTTAAATATTGTTGGAAGGGCACTTAAAGGTATCGGCTTAAGCTATGAGATCAGTTTTTGCGTTTGCGTACTTTTGCGTTCAAGTGTAAACTTTTTTGCTTTAATAATTAGGATAGCAACGTCAAGACGTGGCTACTAGACGATGCTTTTGATATTTGTCGTTTTGGAATTCTGGTGATAACTAGGCATGTATGTTCAGATTATCACTGGTCCGTTCCATGCCATACCCTTTGTGCTGGAGAATTATCACTTTTATTCCTCTTTGCTTTTATATTGGGATCAACACAATAGTAATTGGAGGAAACAATATTGTTGTCGTTGATAATATTTATATGAAATTCCTCCAAATACACAAGTCAGAACTGTTTCGGACGTGGCCTGTGGGACAGACTCGACTGTTTGGGGATAACAGCACTGAAGGACGGCTACTATTCCTAGCACCTCTCGCCACGCGCTGATTGGGGCGGCTTGCGGGTTAGTACGTCGATGTAGAACTATTTTAATTACTATTTACATTATGAATGTTACTCTACATTTAAATGAAATCTGATCAAGAAGTAAAAAACTCTTGTTTAATACATCGTTTTGATTATCGTTGAAGTTTTTCTGATAAGATGACGTTATTACATTAGACACGTGGTGAAAACCATGAAACCAGAATTCTCGAAAAATAAAGTCCAAAACACGTTTTTTGTCTTTTACTTACGTTTTTTATCACAAAAACTTTAAAGATAGACATCAAAACGGCGATTTTCTTAAATTATTAAGGAGAAAACAGCACATTTACCACTCAGCCGCCATCTTGAATACTTCACTTCCGGTCCATTGTTCGGCTGGTCATTTTCAGTGTCTGCGTGTTAGAATGAGGGGAATGAAGGCTTCGACTCAAGTTTTATTCAAAATTCAACAAGAATAAGGAAGAGGAATGGCTTTTTGGAGGGGATATAAGGAGGCAAGCCTTTTGAGGTAATGGAGAGCAAAATCATCGAAAGGGTAGCAGTCAGCTTCATTGTGGATAATGTTATAAAAAGAGTGCGACTTTCAATGATTCTTACCTTTGCCATTCATCCTGATTTTACTAATGAAGCTTATATTTCTATCATTTTGGCTAATGCCAAAACTTTTTTCGTTTCATTTTGTACAGAATATTTTATGGAAGAATTCAATTCAATTCTGAATCATTCGACCATTGATCGTCACGGGAAGAAGAGAAGGGCGATTTTCCACCATTAATCGAATTCAATATCACTGTCATGAAAATGTCAACCGACCGTTCCGAAACCAACCCAATCTCTCCTTGATCTTGAAGCGCACATGAAGCTCATTGCACTTTTTCAGTCTGAGCGTTATTCGGAATGGGCTACGGAAGCTCAAATTAGATGCGAAGCCCTGCATCACAACCAAAAGTCAACCTATAGATTATGTACACGAATATTACAAAAGAGGATCCTCAAGTCGGCGTCTAAATATGTTGCCAACCACTGCGCATTTAAATGCGTTCCAAAAGTCGCCGCACGCGTCGCTGACGGACAAAATGACCCGATTTCATGGGGGAAATGAGGTGTAATGAGGGGCTTTAACCGAGATTTATATACGTGATGATTTGATCTATCAAATTCATAACTTCTCGATTCTATTCCTCGTAATTACAAACAATATACTGCAATTATTTGGGGAAAAAATGGATCGCATTGCACTCATCACCGTGCCGCGGACATTTTTGAAAACCGATTAAAATGCGACCGAAGTGGCAACAAAAATGAGCCTTCTATGAGATAGAATTGGGCCTCCTCTATACAGTTTCCTTGATTATGTACATCCAATTCTCTATGTCGTGGATGACTCGGTTTTTTTTGTGGAATGCTTGCATGCCATCTGTAGCGGCGCTGGTGTGTTTGTCGGTGACCAGGGCGTGGCGGTGGAGGTAGTTGCTCGGCGCGCCTGACATGGGTGCGGTGCAGGGCCTGGAGGACGTCGAGGAAAACGAGTTTTTCCGGCCGAAATTGAAAACGACCACACCACCGCTCAGGGCTTCTTCTTCTTCCGTCGTAAAATGGCAATTTGTATTTAAATCTTCACTTTTCGAGGGAAAAATACGCCTCGCCGAATGGCACTGTGAAGTTTGCCGAACTTGAAAGTTGGAGAATGCGGGAAAAAAGAATAAAATTTTGTGTTGGCTTTCGCGTCATGTTGACTTGACTTGAGAAGAGTTTTTTTTCAGCAAAGATTTGCACAAATTATGTCTCGAACCGATTTGCTTGCAAATGTTCGTGCTGCATCTTTCTTTCCTATACACCTCTCAAAATATTCCTGACTTCCAAGATTTGGAATTTTCTTGGAAAGTGTTCTGACAAATGCGTCCATATCTTGTAAGAAATAGTGATAGTAGAATGTGTCTCCTCCTGACCCGAAATCGGTATTTTATTCATAAGTTTAGTCGATAATAACGGCATTGAAATTAAGGCTTTTAAAGGCTGGTGAAGAACACATTTATCGGCGTATTGAATAACGTGGAAGACCCAACACAAGGCGGGGTGTAGATAAATCTTCTGAGAATCCTGAGGTGGAGATAGCAATGACTAATCGGCCATATTATGATAGTGCATGATGGTTTGAATGCAAACCTCGAAGGGATAGTGGGCATAATGACGCCAAGTAAAGGCTATTTATTCGCTAGTTATAGAACGTTATCAAGAGGAAGTATTGTATGATCTTAGGTTTTCCCGGCGTATCAGGTGCAGAAAAGTTTCTCTGGTTTTCCACCGGTTGAAACTTTTGATCTGATCTGAAACTTTGAACTCAGGGATCTTACAAATGAAGATGGATTGTCAGCAAGTCGCTGCTCGAAACTTCGGAAGACATGGACGACATCAACCGGTGGAAAACCCGAGAAACTTTTCTGAAAGAAAGAGGTACTGTTTCTGTGTTACTGTAATTACATGAATATGGCAATGCGGTTGCCTCAAATTTATGAGGAAAGTGTTAACTTAAAAATATAAAGGCTAAATTATATGTATTCCGTGAGCCATAACTAAACTCTTAAACCTGTCGTCTGTGATGGCAGAGCTTTAAAAAAATCGATTGTGCAAAAAGTATTAGTTTGAATCATGTACATTCAGTTGTGAAACTACATCGCTAAGTGGTTATGAACGATGTTGAAAGTGGGTGAACTACTCCCGATCAATCGGTAATATTTTTTCTCTATATCTTGACGTATCACTTACCTAAAAGTTACCTAATCTTGAAACTTTTGGGATTTATAAAGAGGAAATTTATCACAACTAATGCCCCTTACAAGAATTAATTATTTACCCCAGTAAAAGTGCATAGTTAAAAATATTTTATTTAAAAACAGGTAACCATTTATAAAGGTTTGTCGTTCATAAAATGAAAATTGCGTTACAAATGCGCACGTTTAGACGTTATGAAATCAAGACTGAATACCTACGGTAGAGAGTGAGTGACGCGTCTTCTTAAGTATTCTCACCTTAAGTAATTCCTGCCACTTTTACGGCCTCATAAGAGGGTCACATTCCGCGTTATCACCCTTGCCAAAAGGGATTGCTCCGGGAATGTTGGCAATTCTGCTTTCCCCCTCCCCCGTCGACCACCCTCACTTTCCGGCAACGTGCCGATTACCACCCCTCATTCCCCCACTCCTCCCTTCCTGCTCTTCCCCACTGCTCCCATACCCTCCTTTCCTCTTCTTCTCTTTCACTTTCTTTCGTCCTCCTCTCCTCCACAACCCCTCTCTCCTCACCTTTCACGCCGAAGCAAATGACGACCCATTCGTTTGAATGATCGTTCGGTGAATTGATCTGCGGAAAGTGGATCTCTTTGTAGGCGTGTGCTTGAGACGTACTTGCAATAAGTCGATGTATCCCTTTTCCCTCCTCTAATTCACTTTTTTACTTTCTTTAATTCCGAACCGAGAGACCACCCATTCGTTCGAATGATCCGTTCTCGGTGAACGTATCCCAGGAAAAAAGGCGTCTACCACAAAAATGTACTTGCAACAAGTCTATATATCTCTTTTCCCTCCTCTCTTTCCTTTTCATTCCTCCTTCTCTCCACATCCTCTCTCCTAACTATTTCTACTTCCTTTTATTCCGAACCAAGAGAAGACCCATTCGTTCAAATGAGCCGTTCTCGGTGAATGAATCTAGAGATGTACTTGCTACAAGTCGATATATTCTTTTTCCCTCCTCTCTGACTTTCGTTCATCCGTCTCGCCACATCCTCTATTCTAACTTTTTTTTTACCTCCATTCATTCCGAACCAAGATTCGAGCCATTCGATGGAATGAGCCGTCCTCGAAGAATGGATTTAGAGATGTACTTGAATTTAGGGGTACATTTTTCCTTCCTCTTTCACTTTTGTTCGTCCCCCTCTCCACGTTCTCTCTCTCTCTCCTCACTTTCTTACCTCCTTAAATTCCGAACCAAGAGATGACCCATTCGTTCGAATGATCCGCTCTCGAGGAATGAATCCCCGAAAAAAAGGCGTCTGCTACTAGAGATGTGCTTGCCACAAGACAATATGCCCCAGTTTGAAAAGTTAATCTCCTTAATTGACCATTCGATTGCATTTAAATGAACTAGACAGGAAAAGAAATTAATTTCATCGTTTCGTAATTATCAGCTACTCATGTTAGTTTTCAGATTTTTTAAAATCTGGAGGGCAGTATATCCGAGGGCTTATGGCCTTCAGCCTCATCCTTCCAGAATTTTTTTTTCCTTTGTGGCGGCTAGCCGTAATACACCTTCTGAAGAAACCTTTTACCCAGGGGACATAACTACATAGGTCACTTCGTTTTCTATATAGTTATACACATTTCATAATTTATGACTAAAAAGATGGAAGACTTTAACTTTCTGCATCATTCAGACGAGCTATTTCTTGTATTTATTGAAATGTACGGTTTTCTAATGTATGTGAATTGGCAAGAGAATTCCAGTACAGGCAACCCGCGTACCTCCCAAACAAACCACCAAAGCAAATTTATGGTTATGCGGTGAATGAATCCCTAATGGGATGGCATCTGCCAGTAATGTCCCTGCAACAAGGCGACATACCCCAGTTTGAGGAGTTTTTCACTTAAAATTGGCATTTTCAACTCCAGAGCGGTTAGAGTAGTGTTTTTTTTAATGATTGTTCGAATAATTTCGCAAACATTCGTAATGATTATTAGGTTTTTATGAGGAAAACTCTCAATGCATATAAAGTTAGTCTCAACGAGTTCTACCCTGCTATCAAATTAGGGTTTTCCCGAGTGTTATTAAGGTCACGAAAAACTGTTATCGTCCAAGAACTTTTTCCTCCAGTGGAGGAAGTACAGATGGTAGAGAATAGCATGGTATCAGAGCTACAACATTGGAAAGAGTTCATTCGTTGACGAAAAAACATCATTTGTGACAAATGATCTTTTTGATTTTCTTAGAATATAAATATTTTGTTATTGCCTCAAACGTGAAGGAATGTGCACTCTAAAAATCTAGTTGGACATTTTTAGCGTCAAACACATTTGTATCGGATGAAAGAGTTAATGTATGCGTATGTTCTAAAATAGCTCTTTGGTCTCAAAAACTAGCATATTTTATTCCACCAAAAATCTTTCTCACCTAATAGCATCATCAACACTCCTGTCAACAACGCTGATAATGGTTTGAAGCCAGGCCATCCATATTCAGAGTTCCTACAACTTTGAACGTCCACAATTTTCGTATCTAGAAAGACAAGAGCCTCTTCGGGGCTATTAATGCTAATGTGCCATCATTGTTATTCAACGTTAATTACTCAATTTGTTGATTATTGATTAATTTGCCTGCCGGTTGAAATGAACTTTGCTTTGCAGAATGAATGCCTTTTTTCGAATTACCGATTTTTTACTGCGCTCTCAGTTTCAATGTTTAGTTAGAATTATGTCAGTAGGGATTGAAATGTCAAAAAGTTGAGGCATTGAAGTTAAGTTCGAATATTTTTCATTAAATTCGTAAATTGATCGGGGGAAAATCAATTTCTATGCTTGCTAATTTGGCAAAACGCCTCTCTTATTCTATCGTTTCTGTCGCACCTAGAAAGACAGTGCAGTCCCAACGTCGTGGTCTCCATGTCGCTCTTGAAGATATGTTTTACGTGGTCAATCAATTAAAGCCTACCCCATAGCTTCTCATTATCTAGTAGCTCCTACCCTTATTGAAGTAAAAGCTGTGAACGAACCTCCTACGTTCGCTCGTACCATTGTTTTGAAAAATCGTGCCAATTTTCTTTAAATGTTATAAATTAAACGGATTTAATCTTACTTCGCCGGATTCCTTATGCTCGCCGCGTTTTCGAGGCAGGAAAGTACTAAGTAGTACCCCTCTCTCACTTTTCCAAGCGAAAACCTTCCCTCGATATGCCGGAGGAACCGTCACTTTTACAGGGCTCCGTCAAAAATTAGCGTCATATCGCGTAGTAATTATTAATCTCTGTGTGATAAATCCACAGAGAAAAAATCATTCGCCTTGACCGGGATTCGAATCCAGATCTCCCGATTCCCGGACTAGTGCTACAGCCAGTTAAGCTACTTAGGTGCCATTCCCCACTGTGGAAATTTGAGGAATATACTGGACAAGGTATACCGTTGAGCTTATTATGGGACAAGCAGTCCAAATCGTGCGCACAGGGCCACAGTAGAAGAGCAATTCCCAAACTTTGAGCACATATAGGTTTTCGCTCTTGACTAATATAAGTATTCTAGGAATAGCCACGGTGATATAACTTAACGGAGTCGCCGGGCAATGAAAGAATTGTGCGAAAAATCCACAGAGAAAAATCATTCGACTTAACCGGGATTCGAATACGGATTTCCCGATTTGAGGTAGAGTTATTTTGCCAGTTAAGCCACGAAGGCGTCATTATCCTCTATGGAATTTTGAGGACTATACCGGAGAAGGTGGTGTTCCTTAAAGTTATCACCGTGGCTAGCATAATATGCTCAGCAGTCCATAACATCTTGTCCGCCAGACCACTCAAATTTTCATAGAATTCCGGGATGCGGGTCCGAACCTCGGTCAAAGCGAATGATTTTTTTCTCTATGATTTTTTCGCACAATTTGTGCATTGCGGAGGACTCCGTAAAATTCCACCAGTATTATGAAATCTCTGATTTCGAAGTTGCTAATTTATTAGTTGATTTATGAAGAGTCCCCTATTATTGAGGGCACGACGATCAACTAGAGTAGCATTATCATGAGAGGATCTAATCACATCGATGTAAATGTTGTGGAAAGGATTGTGGTGGAAGCGGAAAATAAAGAGGAAGAAATCAATTCCCGCAAGTATAAAGGCCGTTTTACACGGGGCACGGAATTGCGCAGGTTAGAGCTGCATTAATTTCTGAAATGGCGTGGAATTGCGCGAATGCATGAACGAAATTAGAACAGGGGCTATTTTGCCGTCTCGCATCCACGCATTCTCGCATGTATTCCAGCAATTCACCGCTTTACACGACGCAATTTTGATTGCGCCTTCGCACGTACGTCAGATTGCGCAATTCCGTGTACCGTGTAAAACGGCCTTAACACCTTGACCCGTAGAGTCCGCAAATTTTCACAAAATTCCGGCATCCGGATCCGATTCCCGGTCAAAGCGAATGATTTTTTTCTCTGTAAATTTTTCAAAAACTTTGTGCATTTCGGGAGACTCCGTGAAATTATACTTGCATTATAAAATCTGTATACTTGTATTATATACTCTGATTTCGAGGTAACTAATGTATTAGTTAATTTATGAAGAGTCTCCTGTCATTGAGGACTCGGCGATCAACTAGAGTAGCATTATCATGAGAGGACCTATTTTGATGATTGATTTTTGATAGCTGCAAAAATGATTTTTCCTCTGTGGATTTTTCGCACTATTTGTGCATTGCTCTCCGGGCTTTGCTCTCCGGCTGTGGCGCCATGCGCACGACCTGGACTGCTAGTCGCATAATATGCTCAGCAGTCCATGCCACCTTGTCCGGTATAGTCCACAAATTTCCACGGGGGAGAATGACGTTTCGGTAGCTTAACTGGCTAAAGCACTCGGCCGGAAATCGAGGGATCCGGGTTCAAATCCCGGTCAAGGAGAATGATTTTTCCTCTGTGGATTTTTCGCACTATGAGAGGACCTATTCACATCGAGGGAAATGTTGTGGAAAGGTTTGTGTTGGGAGCGGGAAATAGGGAGGAAATAATCAATTGTCGCAAGTATGAGGATTAACTGTACCTCGCGAGCATGATCTTATCCCTGTGCGAAATATTCGCGATGTTGGCAATCCTTGGGCACGTTGCATGAGATCGCACGCATACGGGGTGGGTATGGGGGTGGGGGGATGGGAAGAGGCGGGGGAGGGAGTTCGTGAGTGTGCGTGGGTTCCTCTCGTTCTGAATGTCTTGGGCGGCGTCTGCCTTTCCCACGTTGCCCTCTCTCCTTCGCTATCTCTCTCGCCACGGTCACCGACGCAGAATAGCACCTCCGTCTCCCGACCGCACAGATCTACGGGCCGGCCGCCGCGCGCCCCAGGCGTGGTCCAAGAACACTGTTGTTGTGCCTGTGCCGTGGCCTCACATCCGACCGACCGCGGCGGGCTGCCCTTCAAGAGGGGAGGAGAGGATGGGGTGGGTACGACGAAGGCGAGGTTGAAAAAGATTCGCGAAAAGATTCGAGAGAGGAGTGGCTCAAGTGAGGGAGGATGTACGAACTGCTTTATGAGACCTGCTCCAAGTTCCGCGACTGGGCCGTGATGAGTCGCGCGAGGTCGATGCGAATATGGTTTTTTAGATTGCCACCGCGTTGTTTGATGCCTGATGACGACCGATTCGAATTTTTTAAAAAAAGATTCGCGAAAGACTCCTAGCTCGGCAACTAGGCCAGGATGAATAGCGCGAGACCGATGCGAATATAGTTTTTTTTCTATTTCCGCCGCGTTGTTTTGTCTGATGAAGATAGTTTCGAAAAAAATTAGAAAAGATTCGTGAAATACTCATAGCTCCGCGACTGGGCCAGGATGAATCGCGCGAGGCCGATGCGAATATGGTTTTTTGGATTTCCGCCGCGTTGTTTGATGCCTGATGACGACAGATTCGAAATTTTTAAAATAAAGATTCGCGAAAGACTCCTAGCTCGGCGACTGGACCAGAATGAATTGCGCGAGACCGATGCGAATATGTTTTTGTGATTTCCGCCGTGTTGTTTTGTCTGCTGACGATAGTTTCGAGAAATTTTTGAAATGATTCGCGAAAGACTCCTAGCTCCGCGACTGGGCCAGGATGAATCGCGCGAGACCTATGCGAATATGTTTTTGTGATTTCCGCCGTGTTGTTACGTCTTTTGACGATAGTTTCGAAAACAAAAATAGAAAAAAAATCGTGAAATACACATAGCTCCGCGACTAGGCCAGGAGGAATCGCGCATGACCGATGCGAATATAGTTTTTTTTTGGATTTCCGCCGCGTTCTTATGTCTGATGAAAATAGTTTCGAAAAAAATTTGAAAAAATTCGCGAAAGACTCCTAGCTCCGCAACTGGGGCAGGATGAATCGCGCGAGACCGATGCGATTATGTTTTCTGAGTTTCCGCCGCGTTGCTTGTTGCCTGATGACGACAGTTTCGAAAATGTTTTGAAAAGATCTGCGAAAGACTCCTAGCTCCGCGACTGGGCCAGGATGAATCGTGCGAGATCGATGCGAATATTTTTTTTTCATTTCCGCCGTGTTGTTATGCCTGATAACGACAGTTTCGAAAAAGTTTTGAAAAGATCCGCGAAAGACTCCTAGCTCCGCGACTGGGCCAAGATGAATCGCGCGAGACCGATGCGAATATGGTTTTTTGATTTCCGACGCGTTGTTTTGTCTCCTGGCAATAGTTTCAAAATTTTTTTGAAAAGATTCGCGAAAGACTCCTAGCTCCGTTACTGGGCCAGGATGAATGCGCATACGCAATACGCGAGGCCGATGTCATTATGGTTTCTGGGTTTTCGCCGCGTTGTTTGATGCCTGATGACAACAGTTTCGAATTTTTTTTTAAGATTCGCGAAAGACTCCTAGTTCCGCGACTGGGCCAGGATGAATCGTGCGAGACCGATACTATTACGGTTTCATGGTTTCCACCGCGTTGTTTGATGTCTGATGACGACATTGTTTTTAAATAATCGAAAGGGGAATGGTTGGAGTGAGGAAGGATGTACGAACGGCCTTTTGCTGTATCGTTACTCACTAGGCTACCATCCTCTCCCGCTCGCCAAGGTGGGCAGACAAAATTTGCAGAATTAAGTTTTGGAGTTGGGGCGAATCATAATTATAAATATTCTGGGGTTGATTGCATTCATCCTAGAAATAATTCATCGTGGGAATTAAATTTTGTATCAATTTCAACCACTTCTCTTCATTTTGCGGGGAACGCATTGAAATCAGTGGGAAATTTATTTTCTTAGCTTCATGAAAGAAAACTCTGTGAATTTTCGATTGAAAACAACTTTATTCTGATAAGTATGATTAGACAATTGTGTTCAAATATTTTACACGTTATTTTATCGCAGTGGAAGGAAAATTTTAAGGCGTTTGAAGTATTATTGTGATGAACGTCCAAAAATAGAGTGGCATCAAGCATTGCTGACGGAGACATCCAACAGACCCCTCCCTGGAGAGAAAAGATGGGTAGAGTAGAGATTTATTTAAGTGACAACGTGAAGGACTTCTCATGATCTGTGTTGTGAATGCTATACCTTTCTTGTTTGGACTTACTTGCAACACAACTTAACGGTAGACAAATTTTTGAACTGAAATGAAATAGCCCAAAGACACGGTGCCCCCAGATTCTATTACCATAACGAAAAGGATATACCATATTACTAGATATGGAAGAAAAACAAGCGAAACCTCTTTCTTCTCTCGGTCAATGGTGTGTGGGTGGCGTTTCTTTCTCAGGGAGACGAATGGTTAAGGCCACAACAGTACTTAGGAGTACATGTGCATTATGCACAGAGACTCGCCGCCAGACAGGAATGCGGTAAGCGATCCTGGGACTCTATAGCCTTGAGACAGGATGAGATACGGTGATGGATTCGACGTAAGGAAAGGTCTAATGTGAAAAGAGTGTAAACAGTCTTTCAGCATTCTTTTTTCTTTTTTAAGACGCGGATGGAGGCGAAAATTTCATGCCAATATCTTAGGCTGTCTTATCTTTACGCTACCCTAGTCTAATTTTAACAATACTAAGCGGAAACACATTTTAGAAGCATGACCGAAGCTTAGAATATTATTAATTAATAAAAATTTAATAATAAAATAACTTTATTCCACTGATATTCAAATACATTACATCAGAGAACACTTTATTAATGGTGGAATATATAGGTACCCCTTTTGGAATAGTTTTGGGGCCACCATCTTACACTGTTTGTACAGGTCTGGTGCAAACATACATGAAAAATAAATTTGTTTCGTTGTATTCAGTGATTTGTTTTCTTACCGAGTGCATTCACTTATGATACTCCAAAAATTCACACATGAATAACTAACTTTCTTACATAGACGCATAAGAATTATATACATACAATATACCTTTTATTGTAAACGTATTTAGTTTTAATGTCGAATTTTTTATTTGTATTTATTTTTTGTTTATTCCCATACTACCGAATACGGTATTTATTTGCCACTTTATATCGGGGTGTACAACAAATTTAGCAATTACACGCTCGCGGACAACTATGCCCTGGATAGGGGCAACCTACGCAGGTCTGGGCGCGCCTCCTGTTTGACAGGCGAGGACTTTACCCTGCCGCTAACGATACCGGCGAAATTTTATTGCATATTGCCTCAATAGAATAAATACGTTGAGCAGTGTGCATCAATTTATAAGAGCTACACGCTATAGCAATCCCAAGTGATTCGCAATCGTCGGGATTCGGCAAGTAAGATGGTAGGCCCAGGAATAAATGGAATTGTATTTGTAACTCATGTTGCTTCATCTTAGCCAGAATTAATAAAAAAAAACATGAGAAGAATGTGATCAAGTTATGGTCCCATTTCGAAGTCAGATTCTCAGTATATCTTGGCCATTTATCTTTGAACGTAATTTATTGAACATTAGTGGATGGTAATCAAATTATGTACAACCTATTATAGTATGCTGAATAATAATGCGTTCAAAAGGCTACTCGATAAGAGTCGGGTATCCGTAGTAGACAAGGCGTACTGTAGTAGTGTAAAATTCGTTTGGCAATTTGTAAATATTTTAAATATCTTGAATGCTCCCACAAAGTTGCAGAAAAAGATATTTAAATACATTTAACAATCAGAGATGCAGCAAAAGCATTGTTTTTGGAAAAACCCTCGGAGATTGTATTTCTAAACACATTAAGAGAAGATTGTGCTGAACTATTGAGTTCGCAGTAGATAAAAATCTTAATCACGGATATCGGATACATTTGCGGTTCTGCTGTCCCTTGGAGGTTTTGAATATCTTATTATGGGGGAGTATATTTAATACCTGATTAGATGAGTCCATTGTAATCATTCAATTTAAATACGCATGCGTAATGTAACGTTCTGTCAAATTTAACACCTACGACAATTTTCGTCTTTCACCCCAACAGATAATATTTTCGTTGGCATCCTGTTTCACTGTCGGCACAAAATTATCTTTTATTATCAATATTACTTAACAGTTATGAATAACTTCATTTCTTATCCTTTAAAAGGTGTAACCTGTATGTAAGACCTTAATACATTTATACAGTGTATTGTAAATTTTATTTTCCCAATAATTTTTCCCCTTAACTACCTCACCATATTATGAGTTCGTTGACTATTTTCCTTGTCACCCAGTAGTACTAACTTTATCGCCACAATCGTTAAGCTGTATATTTTCTGCGCAAGGATATCAGATTTTCTTAATCAATTAATTATGCGAATAGTTAGGTAGATTTTGAAAAAAACATTTAGCTAATGGTGTGAAAATGACTTGATTTGAATTTTAAATTGAGAGAACGTATTCATTGTTTAGGTTTTCTGCACGAAACTTTGGAAATGCCCTTAAAAGTCAGTTGTCATTGATTATGAATAAGGCCTGTTTTTACCGCTGGCGTAACTTAAATTAGGAAGATGCAACTTAACAGACACTGACCAAATCTTCTTACCGTCAGAAAAATAACCAGAGGTCTGGTAATTTCACCTATTCTGGAAATTTTATGGATAAGATTACCAGTGACTATTGATCGAATTCGTGCGAAAACTGTTTCAATGATAGCATATTCAATCTTTTTCCTTGAACATAAGATTTTCCACACCTTCTCCACGATACTGAAAAAAATTATCTCATCCACCTTGTGGATATAGTCTTGTATCCAAGCAAACCAAAGGGTTCCCATGGTGTCTGTGTAGTTTCCCACCGTTTTTTTCTATCATTCTTTTCATGGATAGTGTGGAGTATTCTTGACGTATACCTCCGACAATATCTAAGTAAACAACGTAATTCGTCGAATTTTAGGATAAGCATTCTTTTATTAGCTCACGGCAGGAAGTTTGCACTGAGAATGAAGGTACAGGCACGTGAAAATTCTTCCTTCCAATGCGCAAGCCATAATCTATCTACTTTATTTGGTTTAAATGGTACAATCAAATAGTTGTATTAATTAAAACAAAAAAAGATCTTTTGAAAAAAGTTCCGTATCCTCGTTAAAAATACCAAATAACATAAGAGTGCGCATAAAGTAGAAAATACTAAGTTTAAATAATACGATTAGATAAACCATGTGTAAATAATACGATAAATAATACGATTATGTGTGTATTATAATTTATTTTAATCTAAATATTAATCTTTCGAAGAGGTAATATAACAAGATCTATTTAATGGTATTTTCGCTTTTTATTTTAATTTTTACAAATTTTAATTAGTTAGATGAAATAATTAAACGCAGTAATCGATGATTACGAGCTTAAGCAGAAGTAATGTTTTTCCTTTCATAACGCCTGAGCGATAGACCTAGACTATAAGACAACACAGTAATGCATGAGAGAGTATTGTTTGACCCCCTTTGTACAAGATACAATGACAAGGAAATGAGGAATGCTTTAAGAAAAAAGATGTCTGAATAAAATAACGAAGTTATATCTTAATGGAAGGACTTCACTGTAATATCATAAGGAGAGTATCCTAGGAAAATAAATTAACATAAAATAAAGTGTCTGTTCCGAAACCTAATCATGAAACATGAGAGAAATGAATATATTGAGCCAATATTTTGTAACCGCTTGCCACACCAAATTGCTTCTTTATAGCAAAAAAGGTTCTTCCTTTCAGCTGTAACACAGTGCATGTTTGTAATAAACAGCAATAAAGATCACTCGTGATCTGTTCAGCCACAAAGTGTATTTCTTAAGCATTACTTTAGCATGTTTGAGAGTGTTTTCATTTCTTGGCGGTAGAGAGAGTTGGTAATTAAAACTTTATTATTTCCGTAAACGGAAGAATGCATATTCTTAAATAGAACTTTTTCTATTTTATTATGTATATTTTTGTTGAGTGAAATAATTCCACAGAATAACGCCTGAGACCGTGTCTTATATGTATATTTTTATGTATTTTTTTCACCAAGGGCCAGAAATATAGCTTCATGTTAGTTGCCAACCCCATAAAAGGAATTTATTTCCTCAGGCGGTACGTGTATTCCGCCATTTCACAAATGGTTGTAATTTTTTTGAAATATTGAAAGTGGATTGGGTTATTTCTTACTTATCAGGGGTAATCACTCGTAACTCTTCTTACTCTTACTCTTTAGACTCTTCAATGTCTGGAAAGGAGAGTATGGAAACCTATTACGTGCATTTTCTCAGATATTACGACCGGAAATTCTTACGAAAGGGAAACTATTTTTAGATAGTTTTCATTTTTATGATCCGTCATTTTATGGCTCTGATAGCGGAGGTCATTTCACTCCTTGGGATGGAAGGCATTAATTTTGGCCTCCGCTTCACCGCAATCGCGGCTCCAAGGTCGATCGTAAGTAAATCGTGACCGCGGCCCACGCTTTTGCAGACAGCTGAGTAAAACAAACGGACAGCGCTCCGATGGGTTGCGTTGATTAGTTTTCCAACTTTTCTAAGGAGATGTTTTGATACCGGATTCTAAGCTCCATAGTTAGTTCAAAATCGTCCAAATCAGTTTAGCTGTCAAACTAATACATTCACAGGGCAAGAATCTCCCTAAAAACTTGGGTGTGAAAAATAAGGCCAAGCTTCGACCCCAAATAACTTCGGTCGTTGAAGCCTTTGATATCCAGAATTCATTGCAAGTTTTCTGATAGCAGGAAAAAGTAGTGCATTGGCGAATAAAATTGAAGTTTTACCAGAATATCTCATATTTGTTGTCTTTCCTTTTTTCCTTGTTTGTTTTATTTCATCATCGTCATGGGAACTCTTCGGTTTGTTTGGATACAAAACTATATCCACGAGGTGAATGAGATAAATTTTTTTCCGTATCGTGGACAAGTTGTAGAAAATCTGATGTTCAGGGAAAAGCGTTAAATGTGCTATCACTGAAATGGTTTTCGTGCAAAACTGAATCAGCAGTTTGAGGTAATGTGTCGTTGATTAGTTTTCCAACGTTTCTGAGGAGATGTTTTCATTCCAGATTCCAAGATCTGTTGTCTGCTCAAAATCGTGTGGATCCATTTAGCTGCCAAACTAATTTCTTCATGGAACCAAAATCTCCTCAAAAACGTTGATGTGAAAAATTAGGCCAAGCTCCTACCACGAATAACTTCGGTCATTGAAACCTTTGATATCCAGAATTATTGGCCAAGTTTTCTGGTGGTAGGAAAAGGAAGTTGTTGGCAGTAGCCATTGGCGAATAAAATTGAAATTTTAACGGTATATTTCTTAAAATTTATTTGTCTTTACATTATTCCTTGTTTTATAAAGCATTTTTTTGTACCACAAGACAATTTTAATATTGGCACTCATTTTTACATATAATTGAAATATCATGGCTGAGATTTCTGTGGCTCATAAGTGATTGAAATGGATATCATGACGGATTTTCGAAGATGGGATTATTCTTTACATCAATATATTCTCCAACTTTCTTTCTGATTTCATGACCGTAATAATTTATTAGTGCGTAATATAGATTAGTGATTTTTAATAATAATTTATTTCTTTGAGAGCGAAGGCTAGGTATCTTCACTTAACTCCATGAACATGAAACATGCATTGTGATTTTTCATGTCAAACTACTCCGAGCCTTTCTTCCAATATGAGGAAGATAAGTACAAGCTACTATCAATAGCCTCACCATTTATTTGGTTAAGGTAGGAACATGAAGAAACGTATAGAGGATGTACTTTTATATTGCATGCATTATCATTAAACTTCGATTGTGTATACTGAGCCCAGGAGAGGATTGCTAAGAATGTTTGTCTTTCCTCTTGTACGCGATGGGTACAAAGATAAATGATTCAAAGGACCAGGCGGTTTATGAATAATTGAAATTGCAATACTTCGGTTTGATGATATATTACAAAAAAGGGGAGAACTCTCCCGTTCAACCGTTCTACATGGCGACCAAAAGCTTACTGCCTACCCTCGCGCCGGAACACGTGGGGGCAGTTACAAAATTTGACTTATTCAATCAACACAAATTTGACTTACTCTGCAAATAAAAGAAGAACGAATTGAATTGGTGGGAATTAAAACTGGATTACAAAGACTTCAAACACCTCTATTTGGAAGATAATTTGAATAGAAGTGACTTAAGATAAATATGCTCTAAAGCAGTAGTTAATGATCAAATTTTAAGCATAAAATTTTGATACGATTTGTAATTATAGTCTTAGATTCTAAAAGACTAAGTCATTTCAGCATAGTTGTGAGACAAACCACTTTCCCCGGATATCTTCACATTTACCGAAATAATCACGCGGAATTTTCTTCATAAATGCATATTTAACTAAAAGTCTCATCCATCCATAGGTTACACCCAGGAAATAGCATAATTACCCCCGAAGATTTGCGAAAACAGCGTTAATGAGACACGCCTGCATATTTGACTTGGTCTGTTCCGGAAAATATTGCTTCGGTTTCCCAACTATTTAATTTTACCTTCTTCTATTCCATTTCTAATTTAGATACATAATTTTTAACGAAATTAACAGTCGATAACATGTTTTGTACATCAAGCTGACCAATCCTCCAGTTAATTTGATTAAGTCATCTATTGGTCTCCAGCATGTGAATAGCATACCTAGGTAAAAGCTTTTTCAGAATTTCCGAAGAAAATTGAAAACGCAACAATTTTCAACAACATTGACAGGCGATGACGTGATTTTGCATATCAAACTGACCAACTTACTTTTCACTCCAGTTTACTGATTTAAATCCAGTTTACGTATTTGAATAAGTCATCTAGTAGTCTCCAACAAGTGAATAGCATGTCTCGTTCGGAATTTTAAAATAAAATTGAAAATTCAACAATTTTTAACAACATTAACAGGCTATCACATGATTTTGTATTATCTAAGGCCGACCAACTTACTTTCCACTCCAGTTTACTGAATTTAACTCCATTGTATTTGATTAAGTCATTTAATAGTCTCCACCATCTGAATAGCATACCTTTTACGGAATTTCAAAATAAAATTGAAAATGCCAACCAACCGGATGTGCCATCCTTAGCAATGTCTTTCCTCTGCCCACGAATGTGCCAGCGTACACCTGCTAAGTGAATTATTCGTTCGTCCAAGTCTACCGGAGATCCTTATCTGAGCCGCAGTAGTGGATAAATTCTGTTTGTGCCATTCTGCCCCGTTGGCGCCCGTCGCCCAGCCGAAATCACAGCCCACCGACGAAATCGCAGTTCCAGAACATATTTACCAGGTGACCTTGACCTTTGTTTCCGACTCGTCTGGGGATTGAGATGTTGTGGTGGTTAGGGTGCTGGCTTCTTTGTGGGTCCGGGTTCAAGTCCCGGCGGTGGCGTATATCTTTCCCATTTTTCCCGACCCCTGCTTGAGTGCTTTCCAAGGAATTTTGCTGGATCTGGGAAATAGGCTTGTTGAGGGTACGTCAAGTATAGTGGTGTAGCCAGGAATTTCGTTCGGGGGGGTCCAAAACCATGGGGGAAAATGTTTGAAAAACAGGGTACTAAGTAATGGTTTTTAAAAACTAATTTAACACTTTTAATGATCGAAAAAACTTCATTTGTTAAAGAGCATTTTTTAAATTCTTGATTTTTCAATATTTCGTTTTCTTTTGTGAAGGAAAATAATTGCGTTTTTATATTTCGAGGGGAGGGATCCAGACCCCCCGGACCCACCCCTGGCTACGCAACTGGTCAAGTACAACACTCTGTTAGTCCGTCGGATGGAAGATTAGTTATAGTTCTTACTATACTTTTAATAGTTCTTTATTACTCCAGGTTCAAATCCCGGCGCGGCCGCGGCGGTCGCGGAGAGCTTTTACCAAATTTTCGATCACTGCTTTAGTGCTTGCCTCAAACAGGGATCAGAAAATAAGCTAGGTCAGGGAAATAGGCTTATGGTGGGTACGTTAAGTATAACCCTCTGTCCGTTGGATGGGACGCTAAGCAATGGTCCCCTTGGCGCCGCCTTTTGATAAGAGCAGGTTAATGTCGACGCCGGGTTTCTCTTCACCCTTCCTTCCCTAGACTTAACGCACGGCAAAAATGATCTTAGCTGTCGGTCTCCTCCTTCAAATACCATACCCACGAATACTACAAAAGAGGATCCCCAAGTTGCCTCTAAATGCGCTGACAACAACCGCGCATTTAAAGAAGCCTAGTTTCAGAATTCGCCGCACGCGTCGCTGACGGACAACTTGATCCGAGTTTCACGGGGGAAATGTGGTGTAATTAGGGCTTTTAACCGAGATTTATATGCGTGATGATGTAATGTATCAAATTCATAACTCTCCGGTGCTATTCCTCGCAATTACCAACAATGTACTGCAAAATATTGGGAAAAAATTGGATCGCATTGCACTCATCACCGCGCCGCGGATATTTTGAAAACCAATTAAAATGCAACCGAAGTGGCAACAGAAATCAGCCTTCTATTGGATGGGTTATGGCCTCGTCTATGCATTCCTTTTGACCGTACCATACAGACTCGTGCCCTCCAGTGCTCCAACGTCTCCGTTTCCGGAGACAGATATCTAATACAGACGCGAGATTGAGTAGATTTGGTATTCGTACTTTTTTTCGCATACCCTAAATGATGTAGAAATGCATGTCGATTATGGTCTAAGTTCATAGCGATAGCGGAATGTACTTAGTGAGAGCTGTCCTCTCCCCATTAATTGCATGTGTTATTGGAGTAGTACCTACATGTAGCCGTATGCCTGTAGGGAGGAATTCTCATCCTCCGTCCATCCTAGAGGTTTGTGTAGGTCTCAGGGGATCACGTAGGTATAAATGGGATTATAGTCTTAGGGAGCTAAAAGTGGTGGCAATGAGTCTTGAAGGTATACACTCAACTTAGGCCATTCAGCCCCTTGAATTTATAGTTACTGTTTTAAATATTTATTAATAAATTGTATTCTTGTAACTCAGGATGGACCATATGTAACATTTATAAAGCCAATTTTTATAGTTTCGAGAATAGGTACACGAAATAGAATAATAGATAGTCGAAGTTGTATTATAGAATGGAACTCTGGCTTAAACTCACCTTGAGTCTCTGAACCGTCTAGGTAGAGTGAGGACTTAAGGTTGAGTCAGGCTCTGGAAGGGTTAATTTCGTAGATTTTTCACCGCGAATAGCTCGAGAAGTATGGGACGGATCGAAAATCGGAAAATACGATACGGATCTCTTTTGATTCAAAACTCTGCCACAATCGACGGAAAAATGAAGTTTGTTGAACGAGTTCATTGTCTATTGTTATTCACATCATATTCTGCTACATCTCACCTTCTATGATCTAATGTTGTATGAAACGTTTTATTTTCTATTACCTAACGTCGCCACTACCTAACGTCGCCACTGTCAATGCTGGTGAATAGAGTTGAGTGGAATTTGGACTCTAAAATGGAACTCTAGCTCAAACTCATTTTGAGTCTCACTCAAGATTGTCTCAGGTTATGGAAAGGTTAAGGTTATTTTTCAGGGTTAAGAGTTAAATGTTAAGGGCATAGATTTTTCGCCGCGAATTGCTCAAAAAGTATGGGACGGATCTAATAACGGAAAATTACAAATTTCTTTTCACTCAAAAAATCTGTCACAAAGTAAAAAATTGTTGAACCAGGTTATTATCTTTTCTTATTCAGAAAATGTTCCGCTGCTTCTCACCACCTGAAGTTAGAGCATCGTGCGAAACGGGCATAGGTCGAGAACGATGCATCTGCGGGCGAGCGATGTGTGGGTGGCGGCGCATTGTTGATCCTCGTAGACGGCGGAGGGTCGGGAGGGTGGTTGTGCGAAGGGGTGGGCGGAAGTGGGGTGGGGCGTGGCGCATCGAGAGGGAATCCGGTGGGAGGGGGGGGGGGAGCGAGTGAATGAATGAATGAAGTGACACGTAAGAGGAGGGGACCGGCGACCTTCGGGCCGAGCGCGAATATTTCTTGCAGACACTCTACGTGCTCCGGGGAGGGATGGGTTGCTCTCAGTGCATCGTCGATGCTGTGCGCCGGTTTATTATTACTATTACGGTATGGAATGGTATTTGGAGGCGGCGACCGACAGCTGAGGTCATTTGCGCCATGAGGAAAGAGTAGGGAAGGAAGGGTGGAGAGAAAACCTTCGCCAAGCTATTCCCTATATGTATCAATATAGACCTATGAAATAGGTTTCCATGTTTTCTTTGCCAAAAAAGGTTTTATTTAGTCGTATACTCGGAATATATATTTATCTTTTATTATGCCTTCTGTCTGGTTAAGGAGTGTTTTTGCAAAATGACACCACGCCAGTTAAAAACTGATTGTGTTTGTCTGGCTTTTGATGCACTATTCTAGCTATTTGATCGTGCAATACTTAACATTGATTCATTACGAGGTCCAGAGGACACCGGTGTAAAGATGAGCTCGACTTGAGATGGAATCTGAGATGATTTTTTGAGCGCTTTTTTTAATTTCTAATGTCGACAATTTTATTTCGGCTCTCACAATACGTGATAAATCATGTAATTCTACGCCTCATTTGATAGCAAAATGCATTTTTATCACGGCTACATTGGCTGGCACTCTTTAAACTTATTCGTCCGGAACTAATACCGATTCACCATAGGTACGATGGTATTCGCTTTACGATTGGTCTTCCGGAACGGATTGCAGAGCGAGGGTGTGCTGTATAAATACCTTATGGACCGAGGAAAACTTTGTGCTCAACTCCCGCTCATCTAATTGTGTTTTTTCTTCTTTTTTTGGAGTGTCCCTTGTTTATAACGGAGGCAATCATCTTGAAATACTCATCGCATATTGAGTCGACCATTTTCAACTTACGCCGGTTCCTCAAATAGAAAAGTTTCATGACAGAGGGAATAGTGAAGCAAAATTTTTAAATTTTGGATGCAGGCAATTAATGACAAGTAAACCAAGCGGTGGGAATATACTTTTAACAAATACAAATGGTTAGAACTGCTAACACAATAAAATAGAAAAAACATTTTACTGAACGGATGGATAGTTGACAAATAACTTTTTCCTTCGAAATACATCGGGGTTAATGAATGTACGGTCGTAGTCAAATCGCTCTACCAACGCACACCTAAACGTTTCCAGGATATGTACTAAAAACAAATTATAAGTGAAATTGGACATCGCAATATTTCCACTTGAGTTTTACTTTGACACTACGCGTTTCGTTGCTACAAACAACATTATCAAGCGTCGTTTGCAGTAACGAAACGCGTAGTGTCAAAATAAAACTCGGTGGAAATATTGCAATGTCCAATTTTACTTATATTAAAAAATTCCACCACATCGTGTCTAACATCATACACGATAAAAAAAATCTTTTTGCATATTTTACTGAAAAAAAACTGTTTCTTTTGATAGATTTTTCATGTACGAAAATAAAACTGTTTTTTTGGTCAAATGCAAATAGAATTTCGTTAGTAACTGAATCGATATGGGGCCTCCTCAATGGGCCCTACCCTACGTCCCCATTTCAAGTTGATCAGAAGCGAAAGTCACAAACGGCCATTACGGCCGCGTTCTTTCGTCAAATCCTCCTGCTCTCCTCTCTTTCCCAAAAGTCTCTCTCTTGAGGGGGTGTTGAGTAAGTGACACTGGAGGGGAAAGCACTCGGAATGACATCACCGAACGGGAATAAAGCCTTGGAGCAGGCGCTCAGACGTTGGCGATTTTCGCTGGAGTGGAAGGCGACGAGGCCCATACACCCGAAGAGCGTAATAATCCGTGCGTAGCGTAACGGTGGATACTGAAAATCCTAATTGTCGGGTGGAATTTTTTGGTAGGTAATAAAAGCATTGTTACTGAACAGGACGCATAACAGTGTATCAGACTTAAGAGGACGTATTACACCCACTTGACAGGTATAATTTCATCATTTTTCGTGGCATATTTCTTGTTAAAAATTCAGTATCATGTTGATATTTTCGGAATATATAGAGAATTTGTCAACATCTGCTTGAATCGGGATGAATACGATACACCAATTAGAAATTACTGTTGCATTATACTAAAATATTTAGATTTAGGCGAGGATTGAAAATGGTCTACACTATATACACTGACCATTTTATGGTTGTGACATAGGTTCTTAACAAAAAATGCGTCACGAAAAAGGGCTGATTAGACAGTCCCTTTTAATTCTGTGGAGATATCTGTCATCCGAGTCCTGATAAAAATCATAATTTGTTACTTAAACTCCAACGAATTGTATAATTTCGCTCAATACTTAAAACAGAAAGTTATTTCGGATAGGTGAGGATAAATTTCGCAATACTCTAAGCCATTGGAGTGTTAACTTCCCGCATTTTGAGTCGGTGAAAATTTTAACTTGTGTTTTGCATGATTCCCTGAGTCAAAGTCTGGAATCAGCATACCGAAACAAACTATGCTTATCTTGGTTGTGACGCAATAGGTTTTTGCCTCCATTGTCTTTTCAGGTCTACTTCTCTCTCGTTTGGTGCTACACCCCTTTTGGGGGCTAGGAGAGGGTTGACGAATGACTTTATCTTTCGGCTGAGGATTAACTGAATTAATAAGAGGATATATTTTGCCGGGAATTGGATGCGTCAAACAGCGCGCCCTTTGATCAGGAGTAGAATGGAAGGTTGTGGTAAAACTTCTTGAGGGAAAGTGGTAGGGAATAATGGGTCAACCACTAATTTTCCTTCATCACAGATTGCAATAGAAAGAACTTCTTTCGGGTTTGCGAGAGGGTCGGAAAAATGAAGACAGCCGACGTTTGGGGTACCTTCTCGTTACCCACTATCAAACCTTGTAACCTTAATTTTCTGACCCGCGCGCCATCCTGGAAGAAGTTTCTTCATCGTATACGCCGGGAAAGTGTCAAATTGTACGATTGCAATAGAGTTTTCAGCTCAAACAGATCCACATTTCTCTGTTTTCCAATCCGCCTCCTACGTCTTGAACTTTTCGCAGCGAAACATTAACGTCCTTAGCTCTTTCGCAGGTAATATGTTAATGACGCCACTAGTTCATGCCGATCATGTCAGGCGCGCAGCTAGGAATTAAGGCTAGGGGGGTTTTAGAGCAACTAATACTTGGGAGTATGGCATACGGGAGGTGCGGGTGCCCTCTCCCAGAAGATTTTTAAGATAAACGTTTCAAAATGGTGAGTTTAACGTTTTTCTGAGGGACATTCTATTAATTCTTACACTATTCTATTAATCCTAACGCTATTCCATAGGTAATATTTATCCAATTAAGTAAAATGGATTAAATTTTAAAATTTCTCAGGGTTCTGGGGGGGGGGGGGGGTTTAATCCCCAAATCCACCCCCTCGTTGCACCACAGGATAATGTCACTTCTTCTCGACTACTCCAGGGCCTTGAGCTTGGACCTTGCGTTTTTCGTTGTTTTTTACACTCTGTGAGCCATTACTTCCCTCAATGAACTGTTTTGAAAATTGGTAGCCACATAAAAAGGAGTGTGGCGTAAGGTATTAAGAAACCCGCCATATACCTACCTGAATATGAACTTTAAAAAAACTAAGGTGCGCGGTTTTAGGTTTATTTAGCCGTGGCGTAACATTTGTCCTTCACTGCACGGGAGAGAAGCGAATTCTATCCGTTAGGCAAAATATCTCTCTCATAATATTATTAATTATGCAGAAATTGGACGAATATGAAGCGTGGTTCTATTCCATCGCCGAGATGCGTATCTGCTCTTTAATGTAACCTTTAATGTAGTGGTACATACTCTATACCATGAATCTTCAACCTTTTTTAATACAAGGGCCAAAAATCGGTTTCACATCGTCCGGAGGGTCACAATGTTCCACGTCTTTTTACCACCACATTAATAAAATTAATTAAAACATATAATTTCATGGTGCAATAATCTTTATTGGTTAAAATTTTCAATCAAGAATTGTGATATCTGACATTGTTTATTTTTGGCGAGCGTGTCGATATATAATTTATATTGTGTAGCACGATAAAATATTTTCTTTAGCCTGTAGGGGGCACAAGAAATTAGCCAGCGGGCCGTGGGTTGAAGATCCTTGCTCTAGTCGTTTCTACTCACTGACCGTGCGGTGGAAAGACAAAGGGAGGTCACCGAGGAAAGCAGCACCCACGAGAGAGATTTGCGGGGAGTGATGATGGCCAGAGAGCAGAGGAAAGGCGTGAGACTTATCCTTCCGGTGGAGCGAGTGGAGGCGTGGTGGCATTTTGGAGTAGGCAGAGAGGAGAGATGTATGTATGTTTCATTCATGTATTACGCTCGCACCCAACGCTCCTCCTGCCGTTCACGGCTCCCTGTCGGTGTCCCCAAAGCCTCCCTCCCCCTCCTTCCTGCCTCCCTCGCCCCAATTTTAACGAGTCCACGTGTCCTTTTTTGGCTCTGTCCTCTTCCACACCCCCTCCATCACATTTTTTTAGCATACTCCACGCGACCTGCCCCCTATAGGTGGGATTTTCGGTTCAATTTTGATGATTCGGTCATGGATATGATTCGGTTCTTTCAATCGTTCCCTGAGAAAAAAATGTAGCGAATCAGGATTCATTTGATTGATCCAAACTTGGACTTTCGGTATATTTCGATGATTTGGTTCAATGTATTCGGTTCACGAATATGATTCGGTTTCTTTAATCTCTATTTGAGACAAAAATGTAGCAACTCACGATTCATTTGATTGGTCCAAAATTGGTCTTTCGGTATATTTCGATGATTCGGTTCATAAATATGATTTGGTTCTTTTTATCGTTATCTGAGTAATAAAATGTAGCGAATCACGATTAATTTGATTGAACCAAACCTGGACTTTCGGTATATTTCGATAATTTGGTTCAATGAATTCGGTTCACGGATATGATTCGGTTTCCTTAATCGTTCTTTGAGACAAAAATGTAGCAAATCACGATTCAGTTGGTTGAGCCAAATCCGAAAATCCAAATCCATACTTAGATTATTCAAGTTCCACGAATTCGGGCGAATGTGTGGCGTGAATATTGGATTTTCGAACGATATACTCTATAATATTCTAAATCATAAGTATTTAAAAGCATTGTGGAAGTTTTTCTTCGTCAAAATTGCTTACTAGTGCTTCAATACTTTTTTACGATATTTTCAGAACCATTGTGGATATCTCACGTTTGAAGTGATTTTTTTCCGTACAATTAATCCATGCATCAATCACTTTCAGGGAACAAAATCTCTTTAACTATCCCAAAAATATTAAAATGCATACTCTATGGTTATTTTTCATGAAATGCAAATAAAATTTGTTTCGTTTTACATGGCAAGTCCTCCAGGGAATAGCTATGCGTGGGTTGTTGTGTCCAATTGTGACAAAGATATCCACGTTAATTTTCTTGCAGTCAAAGTTAAATCCTGAGAAAATGTGTCCTCAAATTACAATTCCACAATTGTCAAACGCCTGGCAAATTTATAATAATAGATTTTCATATTAAACCGTTTTTTCAACCCCATCGAAAATCCATTAGTCGGTAATTCTCATTAAATATCCTAATCATTTCAATAAATGTCCTCCCATAACCCTAAAAATTGTTCATAATGGCGGTTAACATAAAAAAATTTGCCAAATAATTCAATTTCCGACGAAAACCTTGCATTTTTAGCAATTACATTCATAAACTACGATTTTACTCGTTCTGTTCATGCCCACGAATGATGACCAAGTAGAACGATTCATTCATGAAGTGCGTGGATCAACCCCCAACCCACCCAAGGTGTATAGAGAGAGAGAGGTTATATACTATTCCACCCACCCTAAGGAGTGCGACACTCCTGACATCTGGAGGCGGCGGATGTTTTACCGCTCCGTTGAATGGGCCACCTAAAAACTCGCCCATTCAAATCTCCGAAACCATAACACACGGCTTTTCTTCTCTCCCGACTACCCACACTCATTTTATCGTTCGTCTTCTGTTCCTTCGCTCCCTTTCCCTCATTTACACCGCATAACCGCGCCCAATTACTGGCGACCTCAACACGCGCGCCCTCTTCGCCAACGGAGGAATCCGTGTGGGTGTCTCCGATTTATGGCGTCTTCAAGAAGAGTGGGGGAAGGGGTTTCTTAAAGGCCGATGATTGCCGACCGTGGAATTGGGGGCAGGGGAATAGAATCGCGGTCGCGATGATAAAAATGCCAGCGTGTCTCCCTACTCAATGGCGTGCTTAATCTCTCCTTAAAACGCTCGGAGAAATACGATACGCCGCACAGTGGTCTGAAATCGGAAAAAGCTGGACAAAAGTCCAAAATTGCGTTTTTTGAGGTAGAGACTTGAAACTTGGCGTATATACTCACAAATAGTTGGTGATCACGATATAATAAGTTATTTCTCCTACATCTAATCCGTTACTGAGATACAGGGGATCAAACATGACCAAATTTCCAAAAACACGCCCGATCTCGTTTTTCTCCGAAAAACTTCGGAGTTAAACTGCTGGTAGAGTTTTTGAAGGATTTTAATGCAGTAAAAAACGTTATATTCCAAAAATATGGTACTTTATCTACATTTTCCATTATTTTTTAACTTTTTGGTTAGTATTGGTGCAGTATAATGTCGCAAAATGGCGGACCCTTTTTTCTGGCCAAATTTGACATAAAGTAGACAATATCTTTAGTTTAAGAAAAAACATGTCTCCAATTTTTCCTCAGAGTATTTAATAGACATCATTTAAGAGAATGAAGCAAAAATCTTTGAGAAAAGTTTGCCCCTTCATTAATGAACGCGATTTTTCGATCGCGCTGCAGGTCCCGGCTCCGCGACACGGGGGCCTAGAGACTTGGGGATACCGTTGGATATTTCACTTTGTTTGGAACTTAATTATTTAAAATCGTAATTTTAAGCACACTATACAGTCTCTATTGACCCAAAATACTTAACTGAAGACATTACTAGAACATTGGATCGATATACTTGGTTACTGAACGCCGTAACTCTGGTAAACATGCTTTGGTTTCGAAACCTAACTGAATCATTACACTTTTTCTTTCACTACGGAAGCACATTAGGAACACCCTTTGGGTAGGATTTAAGTTTTCTCGCAAAGCTTGCCATGCACAGTTACCAGGAAAGGCTGTAGCCCGGATTCTTTCACTAATTCTTTCCCTTTTCACCCACGCCGAGGAGGAGCGTGCGAAAAGGGACATTTTATGATACCGCGCGGCCGTTGAGGGAATTTCCGAAGGGGTTTTTCCAAAGGGTTTTTTCCGCTCCATTTCCTTTTTAACCATGCAATATTACCACGAGGAAGTTTTAGTAATGATGGGATAATGAAATGGTTAAATAGATGTTTTTACCTTATTTTTTAATACAATGGCGTATTATATATAAAGATGGAAATTATGAAATAGCATTTTTATTCTTCCATTGCATGTTTAACTATTGAACATCCCATCCAATGTAAATTATCTAGAGAATAGACCTCAATTAATACTAAATCAAAAGACAGACCAATAAAAATATTTTTCAAATTTGATGAAGAAAAAGCAGGATATACACTCCTGAAGGGAATAATTTGAAATCATAATAAACATGTGTACAATGAAATAAGCAAAACATGCTAACTATAATTCTCACGAATGAAATAAAATTAATTTTAAACACCTAGGAATAAGAAAATGTACAATTTTGATGTTGCCTAATACCACCCTGGGTGTTAGTAATTATGATTATTGTTTGAAACTTCAATCAATTCAATACTTCAGTCCTCCGAAGAATCTTGGTCATCAACACTATCTGACTCTTCTCCTTCACTTTCATCTAAATCTAGTAGTTCCCTCAATTCTTTAGGCATTTTCCTTGATATTTTCTGTTTTACTGTTAGGGTTGATGAAATAAATGGATCCGACGTAATCAACAGTCTTTGAATGAGATCCTGATTAGTGGCCACTCTTGAGTGCTTTCTAGTGAACCTTTGACGAAATTTTCGGGAGTCCTTATTTCTAGCTTCCAATGCCTCTTCGGATAGTTGCCCTAGTGGGAGAATTGCCTCCTTCGCAATTTTTCCTCCATGCATCAGCACTTTATGGACCGTGGTTGGCATATAATACCATGGGTACAGGTCCACGTACAGTTCCGCTGTTCTCCGGCAGTAATCCGAGAATACTGCATGATTGAGACTTATTCCACTAGATATTGCCCTTAGAATTATTGAAATTTTTTTTATAAGGTCAATATTAACTCCTGTAATGAAAATATGAATAAATTCGCATTAACCACAATAGAATATTCGAAAAACATAAGAAATTGATATTTTTATCACAGTTCGTGCGTATAAACAATCGTAACTTCTCCTATGCGTGGCTATTACTCTGAAGTGATGTTCACTTAATACAATTACCTGTTATCAGGGGCCAGCTCTGGAGAATCGAAAAAACGTCTTGCCGTATTGCCATCGTTGGTGTTTCCTGAGCCAGGCCTTGGCACATCCACAATTAGCCCCATCCTTTCTCTAAACGCCTTCTGAATACTATTTTTTTTGTTTTTTAGCTGTGTTTTAAGTTTTCCGCGGGCCTGGAAAAATATTTTTATTATTTATTTTAACACCCAAAGGGTGTTCCTAATGTGCTTCCGTAGTGAAAGAAAAAGTGTAATGATTCAGTTAGGTTTCGAAACCAAAGCATGTTTACCAGAGTTACGGCGTTCAGTAACCAAGTATATCGATCCAATGTTCTAGTAATGTCTTCAGTTAAGTATTTTGGGTCAATAGAGACTGTATAGTGTGCTTAAAATTACGATTTTAAATAATTAAGTTCCAAACAAAGTGAAATATCCAACGGTATCCCCGAGTCTCTAGGCCCCCGTGTCGCGGAGCCGGGACCTGCAGCGCGATCGAAAAATCGCGTTCATTAATGAAGGGGCAAACTTTTCTCAAAGATTTTTGCTTCATTCTCTTAAATGATGTCTATTAAATACTCTGAGGAAAAATTGGAGACATGTTTTTTCTTAAACTAAAGATATTGTCTACTTTATGTCAAATTTGGCCAGAAAAAAGGGTCCGCCATTTTGCGACATTATACTGCACCAATACTAACCAAAAAGTTAAAAAATAATGGAAAATGTAGATAAAGTACCATATTTTTGGAATATAACGTTTTTTACTGCATTAAAATCCTTCAAAAACTCTACCAGCAGTTTAACTCCGAAGTTTTTCGGAGAAAAACGAGATCGGGCGTGTTTTTGGAAATTTGGTCATGTTTGATCCCCTGTATCTCAGTAACGGATTAGATGTAGGAGAAATAACTTATTATATCGTGATCACCAACTATTTGTGAGTATATACGCCAAGTTTCAAGTCTCTACCTCAAAAAACGCAATTTTGGACTTTTGTCCAGCTTTTTCCGATTTCAGACCACTGTGCGCCGTGCCGAAATATTTTGGCCGGGAGCTTTTTTTTATAATTGGGTAAAGTGATTTCATTTTTGTGGTCAGTTTCTCTCTCTCTCTCTCTCTCTCTGTGATAGCTTCTACTAGAATCCCCACTGGTTTGTGGTCACGTCCTTAGGTAGGTTCGTATTTTATTTGCATAGTTCTTGGAATATTTCAATTTTTATTTCGGAGGTATTTTTCGATGGTCTTCTGCAATTGATTTCGTAGTTTGTGATGTTTTAAACGGAGGTTGCAATCAATTCTAATAAAATTAATTTTATTGTATATTCGTGACTTGATTTTCCCAGATGATGCCATTTTGCCTAATTGTTTTCCAATCCAAATGTCAGGATATTTCATCATATTCCCTTCAAATTGCATATTATGTTCGAAGTATTCTTTGAAAATAAATACACATATTAAATCAAATATAGAATTCTCAATCAACAATATTTTATTTTATCGCTGATTTAGCTATTTTATTTTATCTTGCAGTAAAAATGAATAAAATTTGAGCGTCATAGAAATAAATATGATAAATTTTACAATGTATCTTTTTCTGTTTTGCTTTTCCAGTTATACCACCACTTAGAGCATCAAACAGCCGATGGTCGTTCACCCAGCTACCCATAAATTGTTCATTTTGACGATTCCAATCCGGTTGGGTGTTACATTCTTCGATTTATTCACATTAAAATTGAATTAAATTAGGTTTATATATTCGATTGTTAGATTCTTTAGTATGCTCTATTGCTAACAAATAACCTTTCCCACCCCTTATTCGACGTCAGTAACCACAATCATCCTGTCAGCTCCCATCAAAATTGTTCTCAAAAAATCTTAAATTGCATCAAAAGGTCATTCATCTTCAGCTATTAATAAAATTGACCAATACTATAAATTGACAATATTACTCTCACAATTATCATGCCTAAGTTTTCCATCAGTTCTTTCGAATTCTTTGTCAAATAATTCATGCATATTCATCGCACGTTTTCATAGGAATGCAAAACGATAATTCTCTATCTCATGTCCAAAATATGGAAAGAGTTAGACTGATTGGTATTGGGTATGGACGTTATTTCTCCTACTGATCATATTAAATCGAAGTGCTATGGTATATAAGTAGCATAAAAATTGAACCAGGTCTACCAAGTATCTTTTTTTAAATGATATGAATCCATTTACTTCCCTATCTGAGGATTTTTGAAAGCAACGGTGACAATACTATTCAAATCTTCAATACGTCAGTGTTTGTATGGAGTTATGTATTTTCCAAACTTTTCTCCTGAGGACTGATGATCGTTTCCTCAATTTTCATTTGAAGAAGGTAACATTTTTGCAGCACTTCGTTATATTTCGTATTCTGTTCTCACGCATTTTAAAGCCTCGGAGATATTTTGTTTGTGAAAATGTTTGAATGATAAATTGTCTACTAGTGAATGATATGCCAACTTTCTAATTTGTAAAGAATTATTGAGACTAGCGGGGTTAATTCAATGTGTTGAAACCGACTGTTCCAATAAATAGTTTAAAAAAGGTAGAGAATTGATATTTCGTTTACCGTACGGACAGTTTCATTATATCAATCGGAGTACCTTAAGTAATATTTTTTCTGGATGTACTTAGAGAAAATAAGGAGCCGAAATGCTTCGATATTGGTCCATGTTGCAGTTATAACATTTAGTAAAGATGTAAAATTTTTAATTTGATAACCTTCTATTATTTGTCGCCGTTCAATTTTACCTTTTATCTTTAGATCACGATTTAGCAATCATGAATGAATGTGATGGTTTTACTCTCACGGTCGGTATCGGAAGTTCTTACGACAAATTGATCCCCCCAGTGACTTCCTCTTTTTTATTTCAATTGAACGAATCAAGAGCCTGAGAAAGTGCGCCATCTGTGCCAGTCGGTGAACTCTTTCATGAGCCGGACTATAATAAGGTTGCCCCTCCTCGTGTCGTTAAGAATACCTTCACCGGTCGAAGAAAGAAAGAAATTGTCGAGTTGTTGTCAAGGGCGAAGTTCTCTTTCAGTCGGAACTCGGATCAATTTTATTTTTCCTCTTATCCTTATCTCCGGCATCGTCCTGAAAGGAAGTTACAAGCTACGCTACCTCAACGGAACTCTGATTGGCGAATGACCCGCTGCCGTAGGAGTAACCGACTTCACCGGGCGTGTTTAAATTTTGGAGCCTTTGACAGATGGACTGTTGGAGCTGAAGGGAGTGGTCAGTGGAATCTCGCTTCGAAAACGAACCGGCAAAAACATCGTTTATTTTCCATTTCGCCGTATTAAAGTCGGCGACTCGTGCCCATCCATCAATTCTGGTGCCTGTCGCCGATGCCTCCGAGCACATATTGTATCTTGAGGAGAGGAAAAACATGGGAACTATATATCGTTGATCTTTGAAATGTTTTTTTCGCGCGCAGAATTCACCGGGGATGAGTTGTGAACGATGTAGAGTGAATGGCTATGCTAACTACATCGGTCAATACTCTGGGGAAATCAGAATATCAGGGTTTTGGTTCTCAGCAATGAGTACGTCATTCATGAATATTTTCTTCTGTATGTAAAAATTTAATCTAAATAATTTGATAGAGTTATGGTAACTTTCAAAGGTTTAGCAAAAATAACTGCATATTTGGCTTTCCCGGATCAAAAACATCATACAAATATTTCAGACAAGGATAAACTTAATACATTATCATATACCGGCTCAGAGGACAGAAAAAATTATTGGTAGTTTGAGTATTAAAATTTCTCCTACCCTCCATTAGTTGATTTTAACACTTCCGGTTACGAAACGTCTTTACGCCAACTGTCGCGTTAACGAAATAGTCAGTTACGAGTTGCCTGGTTACCAATTGTCGCGGTTACGAAATGTCTTATTTACGAACCGTCCGTTTACAAGATGTTGGTTACGAAATACCTGTTTTTGACGTGATAACCTAAAAATGCTTTATGTGAAGGTTTCAGTAAGAGCACTTACAGGGATAGAACTAGGAGTTTTGTCAGGGAGGGCAAAGATCAGTTAGTCGCCCCCCCTCTCATCCCCCTCCTATCCCTACCCCATCACTAAAATATAAGTGATATGCTATTTTTAAGTAAGCTATTTTTATATGCTGTAGTTGAAATTATTACAATTATTAAGACGTTTTCTTTGTGAAAAATACTTTTTAATTGCAAATATAAACACCCTGTAGTACATATTAATGCATACATTACCCTTACATTGAAAAAAAAACTTCTATTAATACGGAACACGCTTAAAAATTACTAATACGAATAATTTTTTTTCTATCATAACTCAATTTCAACAATGCAAAAAATTTGAATTCCCTTTTCAAATTTTGCCGCCCCCCTGAAATTTGCGGTTCCGACTCTGGGTTCTTATCCTGTTAATGATTCAACGAGATTTTGCTGGAACCTATAGGCTGGTTTTGATACACTAAGGTAGCGCTCACTCTAGACTGAGCTACGGGCGTGTGAATCCCACATATTCGTGTTAGAGGGGCCATGTCGACCTGTGAGGGTTTTTATATGTTTAGGGTTATGCCCAGACTTCACTCGGGATTCAAAACTGGATGCCTTGCGCGAGCGGACAAGTGACTTACCATCAGGCTACAACGCTTATATAGCTTGAAAATGGTAAAAAGTAATTATTAAGGTTTTTCCGTGGTATTATTAAAGTATGGTCCCACGGAAATTCATAATTGAAGGGGTCGGAAGCCAAGGGGTACAAGTGTTATTTTTTTCTGAACAGAGTTATGTACAGAAATTAGGTAAATAAAACAAGCGATATAAACTCTGTATTTAGTTTTGAATTTGATGTATTTCTCGATGCCAGCAAAGAACAAAGACTTACTCGTAACCCTTGGCCATCAAGTTTTTGTATATTTATTCTATCGATTACTGTGCCATAGCTCTGTTAGGAATAAAATCACTTGTACCTCTTGCATTCTTTGACTTTCCCAGTTATGACAGTAATGCATTCTAAAAAATTAAGTTTTCTTGGATTCTTCTTCTTCAAGAAAAACTTCAAGCAAAATTGTCGAGATAATAGCAATAATTAGTATTACATATACTAGCGTTTTTCAGCTATTATTTACGAAAATTGACTATCTGTGTTATAGGACGATCTGCGTGTAAAGCCATTGGTGCAGTCAACTAATACGTGGGAAGTTTGGAAAGGATGGAGTAATATCCCTCCTAATGACAATTGTTTTGCATCAAGACTTATTTTTCCGAGGGCATTACAAATAACTTATATACGTTTAGGGAATTATGTTGAAGTGATGGATTTTGTACATTTCTTCAGGATTTGCAGAGAATGAGGCTCGTTTTAAACTTTTTATTGGACTCATTCTGCTTTTGAATTTATCAGTTTAAGTTAGGGGTAGGAGAAAGGCCGTAGGATAATTTAATTGGTTTTTCATCATAAAATGAGCATTTATTTCAAAAATAAGTGACATGTGATTCGAGTCTGTCTTCCCAATTTGTCTTCCTTTGAATTTGATTTAGTTCATTTTGAAAATGTCCAACCTGTTCAAACAGGGTTCAAAACGCTCCATAATAATCACTGAGGTAACTTCTATCTCAGCTTTAGATTCAGAAATTTACTACAGGAGTTTTCCTGTTCCAACCCTTTCTAATATTTACACATAAGTTTCCAGTAATTTAACATCATTGTTAATTGCTATATATTTTACGCATGCATTTCACGAATTTTTTCATATTATGCCTCAATTTATTTATTTTATTCATTTATTCCCACATCACTGTTAACAGAGCATATTGACCTTTTACTTCGGGGTATTCAACAAATTGAACAATTACCCGTGCGTGAAAAACCATGCCCTGGACAGGCGGGACTCGAACCCGCGACCTCTTGTTTAGCAAGCGAGGACTTTACCCCGCTACTAACGAGGCTGGCGGTTTATCCGCGCACTAGTACTATGCGCGCAGTTTACCTTTTCATTAACTTTTTTGTTTTTCTATAATCCTTTATATCTTCTTTCTTTTAAAGCCTTTGCATAGCTATGAGGTACTGCATGTCATTAGCTGATATTACCTCAAAGGTCCTATCCTAACCATACTATTATGCACACAGTTTATTGTCATCATCTTTCCATTACCATATTTTTTTCTATAATCCTTTTTATCTTCTTTGTTGTAAATGATTTTGCAAAGCTATGAGGTAGGTACTGCATGCCATCAGCTGAGATTACATCAAAGGTCCTATCCTAAGCCTAGTATTATGCACACAGTTTATTGTCATCATCTTTCCATTACCATCTTTGTTATTTTATAATCCTTTATATCTTCTTTGTTGTAAATTATTTTGCAAAGCAAAGAGGTAATGTCTGTCATCTGCTGAGATTACCTCAAAGGTCGCCTTTTTGTCGAATATTCAAGAAATAAGCTGGGGGGATAGTGTTGTAGAAAATGTAAAAGTTTTCAATTGCTGATTTGACTTGTTTTACGTTTTTCATTGCTCTTTTGTTTTTTGGCTGACTGGGTTTTTATCGTGATTATTCCCTGTATGAGTCTTGTCTTGTTCTGCGCTGCGAAGAAGCAACAAATAAATTCATGTTGAGATAAGTCGATCTTTCATTACGGAACCTCAACATGGTAGCAGTCCGTGGCTCCTTGCGTTCCTTGGTTGCTTAAATAGTCTTCGTTGCTTTCAATCGTGTTTTTTCGCGAGTTAAATAACGTTTTCGCGCCACGTTCTCGTTTGGACATTTGCTTGGTTGCACTTGTGAACGAACTGTTTGCTGTTAAGTGCAAAGCATGGAGCTCCATGGAATCGAGAAGTTACGCGGTAGTGAGAACTGGACAATTTGGAAATTCTCGGTGAAAAATGTACTACGAGGTATTGAAAATGCATACGAGGTCTGCACTGGAGAGGTCTCAAAACCAGAGGTTGTGGGAAGCAATTCATCCTCTAATGAGCGCACTTCCTATGATGCAGCGTATAGAGTTTGGGACAAGGCGGATCGAGCGGCATGCCAAGTCTTGGTAAGGTCTATTGAATCTAAAGTGGCTGCTCTTCTCGTCGCGTGTGACTCGGCGAGAGACATGTGGTGCAAATTGCATGCTGTATTCGAACAACAGACTAAACAAGCTGCTCACACTGTTCAAGTGGAATTTTTTGGCTTCAATATGAGCCTCGCCGACGATATGGTCACTCATATCGCGAAGTTTGAAGGGTTAGTCTTACGAATGCAGCAGTTAAACGTGAAGCCGGATGAGTCATCGTTGATGGTTAAGTTACTGGACACATTGCCCGACGAGTACGAGAGTCTGAAACAGGCATGGTGGGCGAGACCTGAAGATCATCAGACCTTCGCAAATTTGGTGGCAGTGCTGACTTCTGATGAAATACGTCGTTTGAAACGAGCTGAAAGAAAGGAAGAGGCAGTAGCACTGATGACTGTAAAATCTAAAATTCAGGGAAATAGCAATTTTTCCACTTATGCCGCAGGTTCAAGTAGAAAGAAAGGGGAATCTTCACGAGAGAAAGTAAAAGATAAAAGGAAAATCAATTGCTATGGTTGTGGTGGACAAGGGCACATGAAAAAGGATTGTCCTAGTTGGAAACAGAAGAGGGTACAAAATAAATATAGTGCGCCAGACCGTAATGATGAGGCTGATCAGGCTTTCATTAGTGAACTTTTGAATGCAGAGACTGTTGGTGATATGTGGGTTGTAGACACCGGTGCCACCGATCATATATCTAACCAGAAAGAATGTTTCTCTTCTTTTGAACAGTTTTCAACGCCATTGAAAATACATATTGGCGACAAATCCACAATGGATGCACTAGGTAAAGGGACAATCAAGTTTGAATCCTGTGTTAACGGTAAATTGCTACCTTGCCGCATGGAGAATGTACTATATGTACCCACTGCCCGGAAAAATTTGTTCTCTGTTGTTTCCGCCCTTGATAAAGGCTTGTCTTTTAAGTCGTCGAAAACTAAGTGTGAATTTCTTAAAGACGGTGTAGTGAAAGCTTGTGGCGTCCGGTATGGACAATTATTCAGACTCCACATCCGTGTGCTGAAGTTAGATGTAACGGGTGCCAAAGAGATGAATGTAGCATCGAAAGACACACTACAAATTTGGCATGAGCGTCTTGGTCATCAAAATAAAAGACATGTCCTGAAGTTTCTCAAACAACGGGGAATCGAAGCTACTGAAGGTGAAGGTTTTTGTGCCGCTTGCGTTCAAGGTAAGCAGCACAGGAGTAGCTTTCATTCAAGAAGTCAGCGAGCCAAAGAACCTGGGGAGTTGATACACGCTGACATCTGTGGGCCGATGGAGTGTGAGTCTCTGGGTGGAGCACGTTACTTTCTATGCTTTACATGCGATTACTCGAGGTTTCGCATGGTCTACTTTCTGAAGGAGAAGTCAGAAACTGCACAGAAGATTACAGAAGTGTTGCAGATCGTGAGGAATCAATGCAGACGACCTGTGCGTGTATTTCAATGCGATGGTGGTCGAGAGTTTGTCAATCATGAGGTAGAAAAACTGTTAAAGTCAATGGGTGTGGATTTCTGTGTCTGCAATCCATATACGCCAGAGCAAAATGGTTGTGCAGAGCGTAGTAACAGGACTGTGGTTGAACTCGCTCGCACTATGCTATTAGCAAAGAATTTGCCTAAAACATTGTGGGCAGAAGCAGTTAATACGGCTGTTTATGTTCTCAACCGAACAGGCCCAAGCAGTGTGGATGGAAAAACACCGTATGAGATCTTTACCAGGAAAGAGTTTCATTTAGACAAACTTCGGGTTTTTGGTATCAACTGTTACATTCACATACCAACAGTCCGTCGGAAGAAATGGGACCCAAAGAGCCAGCGTGGGGTTTTTGTGGGGTATTCTCAGAATATAGATGGATTTCGAGTGTGGATAAAACCTGGAAACAAGATAGTTCGGAGTTGTGACGTCGTATTTGAACCTGAGACTTGTGGGGGGCTGCTGACGTTATTTCCAACTGACGTGCATGATGAGCTGGAGCCTTCAAATGATCCTGAAGAGGACTGCGTTACTGAACCCACTGATAAATGTGAGAGAAACCTACGGGATCGTTTGAAAATCAAACCACCTGAACGCCTCATTGAGTCAATGTTAGCTGAGGTTGATGAGCCAAGCAGCTACTCGGAGGCAATGAAATCTGATCAGCGATTACTCTGGGAGAAGGCTATGGAGGAAGAGATGGCTGCCTTAAAGGAAAACTTGACCTGGACCCTCACTACGCTACCAGGTAATCGCAAATCCATCTCTAATCGATGGGTTTACAAAGTAAAACGTGCAGGTGATGGTCACATTAATAGATACAGGGCTCGACTTGTAGTGCGAGGGTTTAGCCAGCGAGAAGGAGTAGATTATAGTGAAACTTTTAGCCCTGTTGCCCGGCTCGATACTATACGAGCTGTATTAAGTATTGCTGCCAAGGAACACATGCATTTGGCACAATTTGATGTTAAAACTGCTTTTCTCAATGGGGTTCTTGACGAAGAAATATTCATGAAGCAGCCAGAGGGGTATGATGATGGCACTGGCAGAGTCTGCAAGCTTCACAAAAGTTTATATGGGCTAAAGCAATCCCCCCGGTGTTGGAATAAGTGCTTTAAGGAAGTTCTTAAGGACTTTGGACTGTGTGAGAGTGAAGCAGATCCTTGCTTATTTTATGGGACAAATTGCCATGGCAAACTGATAGTGGTCATTTACGTTGATGATGGACTTGTGGTAGCATCAAATAAACATAAAATTACTGAATTTATGCAACGTTTAGAAATGGAGTTTAAAATCACTAGTGAACCAGTGGGATACTTCTTGAACTTACACATAACTCAAAAAACAGATGGTTCAATCTTCATAAACCAAAGTTCTTATGCGGAAGAGGTGCTGCAGTGGTTCAATATGGCTGAAGCAAATCCAGTTTCTACACCAATTGAACAGTATTTGAAAGAAGAGGAAAGGAAGGATGCTGAGAAAACAAGTGCACCTTATCGAGAGGCTGTGGGCTGCCTGTTGTATCTGGCTGTTGCTACTAGGCCAGATATAGCATTCTCGGTGAACTATGCATCCCAATTCCTTGATAACCCAGAGGTAAGACATTGGGGTTTAGTTAAACGGATTTTGAAGTATTTGCAGGGTTCAATGTCGCAGGGGATTCTCTACAGTTCATCTGAGAATGGTGGGGAACTAGTTGGTTACAGTGATGCTGATTATGCCAGCGACCCCACTACGCGGCGGTCAGTCAGTGGCATTGTGTTTATGCATAGTGGTGGTGCCATCACCTGGGCCAGCAGGCGGCAACAGTGTGTGTCGCTGTCAACCACAGAGGCTGAGTACATTGCTGCTAGTGAAGCCGCAAAAGATGCTGTCTGGTTGAAGAGACTCTTTGACGAAATTTCCCCATTAAAGTGTCCCCCGGTGTTGTTCTGTGATAACATTAGTTCTATTAAGCTTGCTAAAAACCCTGAATTTCACAAGAGGTCGAAGCACATTGATGTACGTTATCATTTTGTTCGTGAACAACTCCAAAAAGGACAATTATCAATTGAGTATGTTCCAAGTAAAAATCAAGTTGCAGATGTTTTTACTAAGCCTGTTCCAAGAGTACATTTAAAAATTTGCGTTCTTTATTGGGCATGTGTGAACTTTAATTTGAAGTTGAATGTGAATTATTTATTTGGAATGTAAGGGTTTTCTTTTAATTTTGCTACTGATGAAGTAAGAGTCATTTTGAGCTAAAGAGATGTTATTGATATTTGATGTATTTCTTTTGTTTGTTATTACAGCAATGTAAACTTTTTGGGGGAGTGTTGTAGAAAATGTAAAAGTTTTCAATTGCTGATTTGACTTGTTTTACGTTTTTCATTGCTCTTTTGTTTTTTGGCTGACTGGGTTTTTATCGTGATTATTCCCTGTATGAGTCTTGTCTTGTTCTGCGCTGCGAAAAAGCAACAAATAAATTCATGTTGAGATAAGTCGATCTTTCATTACGGAACCTCAACAGATAGAAAGGCTAGGCGAAGAAGCCGACGAGGAGAGATCGAGAGAGGTTTGGCTGGGCTAGTGGGGAACTAACTTCCTGTTTCCTTTCCTGGAGATAAAGAAGGGCGCCTCTTAGACTCGCGGAACCCAAGGGGGCTCTGGACAGCTGAAAAAAAAAAGATCGCCGCCCAAGAAGAGAGACGAAAGGAAGTTAGAAGGAGATAAGGTTTGATACACTTTCCGATGAGAACTGGAGGTGGGTCCCCTGGAACTGTGCGCGAAAATTCTTTTAACAGTTGGAGCATTTAATTGTTTCCCAGTGAATTTTATGCATGTACGTGATCTCACACACTGGGTCAGGATTAAATGTGAACAGAGACAAAGTAATATTTTCACGCACCGAAGATTAATTAGTTGTTTTTTGAGTCTCTGCGTTGAGGCAGTGGTCCATTATAAATATAAAGTTCTTTAACCCTCTGTGGTCCAACGTCGAGACTGGATCGACAGGCCTGGTGCAAGCATCAGGTCCAATGTCAAATTGAGCTCAACATCACAAGGTTAATATAGGTATAATTAACTCATGGTTAATAAGAGGATTATTCAAGGGAAATTTTTCAAGATGTCACATATAGATAATTTTCAATATAATAAACACTATTTTATACCTATAGCCTATTACAGCCAGCCTATAGCATAATATTACAGCCAGTGGAAGTTTATTTTAAACAGCAAAATACAACATTTAAAAGGCACCAATGAATCCTGTCAATTATTCCTCTTTTTCCAAAAAAAGTTTTTCTTCTCTATGAACTAGACTACTTGAATTGAAAAATATGGACCGAAAAGGGTCAATTGAAGCCATTATTTTCATATAGGCACGTACCCACTTGTCAGGAATCCGAGATGATGACGTTTTTGCATTTTTGAGGGAGCTAAAATCGTTTGTTCGATTTTTTTGTTAGGAAATTACAAATAACTTATATACATTCAGAGAAAAATTTTGAAGAGATGGATTTTATACCTTCAGAACGTGCAGGGAAAGTGGTTCGTTTTAAAACATTTTTCTTTGACTTGTGCTTTTTTGGAATTATCACCTGAACTACGAGGCAGGAAAAAAGCCATAATAGTAATTTTCATTGGTTTTTCATCGTAAAATGGCCGTTTATTACAAAAATATGTGTTATTAAATGCGATTCTGTTGACTAAGCGTCATGGAATGGACGAAAAACAACGAAATATATATCACAGACCTCAGCTGTGTAGAGGTTATTGTCGGAGTTGTATCAGCTGTGAGCTCCTAATTAAAATAAGAAAATTCCTGTGTTGATAGAACAATATTTTTTAAATGAACGTTATATTAAACGGTAATTATATTTTTTAATTAGATTAGGTTAGACTTTACATTTTTCCTAAAATTTCAAAGGTTTTATTTAAAATATGCAACTGAGTTAAAAATGGAACAATACAAATATCTCTTCTTATCTTATATATTTTTGATATCCGAAGGTCGCTCAAAAGATCTTTGGTCAGTAAGATATTGATTCTTCAATTTGAAGAAAAAATAACATCATTTACAGGGGTAGCAAAAAATGTAACATTGTTTTATGAGTAAAATTAATTCTAGTGGTTAATATGTTAATAATTTTAGCTTCTCTTTTTTCACAGCTTTGTCACAGCCCTTTTCTTGATTACACAATAGCCTTTTTGAAGCATTTCCGGTTCCATAAATAACTCCTAATCCCTTATCTCTAGTATTCGGTATCGCTGATCCCTTTTCCCTGATGTTTCTTTCACTCTGCTTCGTCTGTCTACTTTCAGCGGTTCTAACTCCACTATTTCGTTTATCTACTTTTCATTTCATGAACTGTGTTTTTGATAGACTTTCTGGTTTTCTCCGCGAGCATTCTAGTTAGCTACCTTCACCTCTGTAACATTAAGTTACCACCACGCCCATATACCCAGTGTTGATGGTATCTTTGCATTTAATTTTCAGTAATAATTTGCAGCAAAGGACTCTAATAAACGCAAGATAGAACTTCGTATATGGATTTCATTTCTATGTGTAAAAGGCTGGTGTCCTAACATCCCCCGCCACACTTCTATGAGGCGGCTTTCGGGGTATTATCAATAAAGTATAAAAGTATAAATCGATTTCTTTTCCTTGACTTCAGTTATTTAATGATGAATAACATCTTGGAGTATAGGTCTGAGAATGATATGCAAAATTATTTGCCAAAGTTTAGATATAATTCTAATATCTTCTACAGGGCTATGAATCATGGTGGTCACAAGAAATTAATGCAATGAAGGCATGAAAAATTTACGACGTTCTTTTTCGATTATACAATAAAAATGTAGAATGGATTCAGTTGTACACAAATGGAAAATAATATGCAAGAATTTAGACATACCTCATTTGCACAAATTTGTTTACTGATTGTAAACTGATTTATTGATATTGCAATAACTTAGTTACAATCGGTAAACAAATTTATGCAAATAAGGGAGTATACAGATGATCTAAGAGCCTAACCTGAAATTTCCAAAATCATAGCGTAAATAGAATTAGAATTAGAATTTTTTATTTGTCCACAGTGATACAATACACTAGCTACACACTAGGCAGGTATATAGGACACGTCAACATATCAAATATTAGTTTAAAGTACAATATACACATAGAATATAAAATTTTACACTGTGAAACCTTACATGCTATGTACTCAAATATTCATTAATGCTATAGAAGCATTTTTCAAGAAGATAAGTAAAAACAATTTTTTTAAATACAAGTATTCTATTTTCACATTTTATGTAGGCAGGCAACTTATTATATAGTTTCGTGCACATTGCACGGGGTCCTTTGGTGGTATGGGTAAAAAATTTTTCTGTGACATGTAGATCATTACACTTTCTGGTATTGTACGAGTGTATACTAGTAATACCAGTTTCTAATATGTAATATAATAATAATAATAAATTTATTACTCCAAAATGTCGCAAACATACAGTTTTGGAAAAAAAATATAAAGGAACTTTTAAATAAAGGAAGGAAGAAAAGGAAAGGAAGGAAGGTACCTTCAGTGGTATATACCAGTGCTAACAACCTTAAATTTCAAATACAATGCTAATCGCAAAAAAATATTAATTTTTTAATTCATTATAAGTATCTCATCAAATATAACACATGGCAAAAAATATATCATGTGAAGTAAATTTAAGTGTAAAAAGAGAAAAAATACTAATTTATTTAAGTATTTACTTACTAACAACCAACGTTTGGTCTTTCTACAAAAAGTATAACTACTCTTTATCTGTTAAATTGAACTCGTGAACTAGGTATATGATTAAAATATTTAGGCCCTAAATAAAGAAGTGATCTATTAAATATGCGAAGAATAAAAAAATTACAATACCTATGTAACTTATAACCATGTTCGATTCCAGATGCATGCAAACGGGCAATTTGCAACTGGTTGACGTGGAGTGATTCGTCCTCTGTAGAGGTCGTTGGCGGAATTCGCTCATCGAACAAGGACCGAAGTCTTGGGCGTGGCGATTTCCTGATCTTCGGAAGGGAGGTGGGAGTGGAATAGGATGGCTGCCGTAGGAAGTAAGAAAGGGTGTATGGCAGGGGGGGGGGGGTTGAGGGTTGCGGGTGGTCGGCAGGGCGTTTATTCACAGCGGTCGGCCCTTTTCTCACGTTACCAACCCTTTTTCCGGTCCGGCAGTTGAAAGGGGTGGGCTAGTGGAGCAGCTCTTATTCAAGTAGGGGTCCAGAGAGCGTGCGAGAAGAGGACCGCCGCCCGGAGATCTTGGCCAGTACCAGTTTTGGGGAACCTGTCCCTTAAGGGGGAGGGGGGAGAGTTTGTGGACCCGTGGTCCACCAGACAGGGCCGGCAGTGTCCACGCGATACGAGCCGAAATTTTTGGAACCTGCACATTCCCCACCTGACTATGCCGGGGGGACGTTTAAATTCAACCCAGAAGCGGGTGCGATTCATCCCATCAGGTTGAACTCTTTTAACGGGTAACGAAGGGTGGTCACTTGGTGCCGGAGTTTACAACCGAACCGTACCTAGAAAAACGCTTTTTACATTATTCATTTACTTTCTTATTTTATTTATTTCAATACCACCGAATACAGCAAAAATTGGCCATTTTACATCGGAGTGCTGAACAAAGTTAACTATTATACGCACTCGTAACACCATGCCCTGGATAGGGGAAATCTACCCAAGAGGGACTCGAACCCGAGACCTCTTGTGTGGCCAGCGGGGACTTTACCCCGCCGCCACCGAGGCCGGCAAAAAAAATCCTTTTTCATGAAAATTCGTAGTTTCGGTGCAGAAATATATGTAGCCGAATTTGAATAGGAATAGGTTACTGAATAATAGAGAATGAAAACAAAAAAAAATTAAATTTCCCTCTAGTTTTCAACTTTAAAAATACTAGAGACGCATTTTATTATTTTTCACATTGGAAAAAGAAAACGTTAATGTTTTTCTTAAGTGTTAAAGCCATTGAACTATTTCATAATTTTGAATTCAAAACTGTAGTTCAGTTGCCAACAAGATCGAGCATACAATAAACGCGCGTATTCGCTATTTACGTTGAAAGTTCAAAAATCATATCCATCGCAGAAAAAGTAGTGTCATTATTTTTGTAACGTATAAGCATAATACAACTTGATCATCTGAGAGTTTTGTTTTGATTTTGATTTTGCTGGGTGGTAACCCACGGGCCCTCTCCGTTTAAAAGACGTAATTGTCCGTAGCGCCTACTAATGCCGGTTCTACTTTACAAGCTCAATTTAAATGGCCCAAACTTAAAGTGAGAGTTTAAGTTAGCAACTTCTCTACACTAGCGCTTTAAGTTGACTGTAGAGGTGCGAGTGCTTAGAGCAAATGAAAAGTAATAACAACAATTTAAGACAATAAAGTGAAAAAATAAGTTGTTTATATTTTCAAAACAGTACATGTATCCAGATTGATGCACAAATACATTTATTTATACGTGTTAATTGATAGTGCCTATATTCTGTGATTAGTTACCAAATATTCTTTGAAAAAGATATCGGTAGAATTACTTTTACTATTGATTTTGCTCCTGTGCATGATGTCGTTGTCAATATTTTATCCAACAGGGTGATCTAACATTGGAAGTGCAAACAAACTTTTTAATTATTAATTAATGCCATTTCAAAAATACGTGAGGTGGGATATATCAATGCTATTTTCTTTTTGGTGAATTTGGCAAGAAAGGGCTTACGATAAGAATTTTTTTTTCACTTACACATATCGATGGCTAAGTTCTAACAACACGTACCTCAAATTCGGCCGCTTTGAGACAGGTATCTTAAACAAAGTGTAATGACATTAAAAAATAAAATACAAGCAAAGAACAACTCATAATTTGCAAATGAATGCTTCTTTTTCAGTTTTATGAACTTTTGGTTTTTAATTTCAGTGTGCAATTAAAAGAAATTAATCATTTATTTGCTCTCCAGAAAAGTTGATATTTTTGAGATACGTGTCGTTAGAACTTAGCCATCGATAAACCCCGCTGTATTGTTTAATGACGCTGTGATAGACGCTGCGCGCAATATTTGTTTTTAGTAATTTCCCTTAGATTATGTCATTCACCATTGTATTCGAATATCATTTTAGATCACAGAGTTGAGGCAGTGAAATAATGCCCCCCAAAGAAACGTCAGGGCTATTTCGCTAACGGAATGCGACTGCTACAGAATATGCCACTCTGCAGGAAATACCACACCAAAATGCCAACGTGCTTTCCGATTTCCATGATTTCACGAAGTGTGGGAAAGAAAAAATGACGACCCATACTTTAAATAAAGGGTCTTCCTTACTTTAAGTTGAGGATCATTTTAAAGGAGCAGGGAACATCTACATTACAACTTTAAAGTGACACCGGACTTAAAGTGGACTTTGTAGTGCTAGTGTAGAACTCGCGAAAAGTTTGGGGAGTCTGTACCAAAAATAGTGGGGGAGAACTGGTATCCGTGGGCCACTGAGACTGGAGAGGGCCGGTAAGGACCTCCTTGCAGTGATTCGAGCCGAAATTCGGCGAGCCTATGCTGTGTGCAGTCCCCACCTGACTATGGACATTAAATATAACACGCAGGTGGGTGTTTTTGAATCGATCAACTTCAAATCTAACGGGTAATTACTGCCCATATAAAAAATAGATAACCAAATTTGAGGCCGTATAGTTTACAGTGATAGTAAACGTATTGAAATAATGTAATCGGAATCAATTGCAATCATACCATCAAATTTAAAATGAGTTACAAAGTATCCTTTGAAAAGGATATCGGTAGATTGACTATTACTTTTAATTTTGCACCTATACATAATGAAATCGCTGTCAATATTTATGCAACAGGGTGTACAAGTATACAAAGTAAAAGCCAAAATTTTAATTGTTAATTAATGCCATTTCACAAATTGATAATAAAAATGTTTGATTTTGGCACTTTAGGCATGAATGCATATGTTCTAACAAAAATTCACCCCTGCAGGTGAATTGTAGATAAATTCCAGACAGAACCTGCAGACCCGGATATTCAAAAACTTATCAAACGACCCTAGTTGTAGTAGCTATTAATTCCAATTGGAATTATATTGGGTGAAATACTATCATACTACTTTTATTTCCTATTTTTTATAAGTTTCCCTGCATATCATTTCAGAAAAGTTTAATTTACGGAAAATAAATTCTACAAATTAAACGTTTCCAGTTTAGTCTCGCATTTCTCATCGTTAAATGAAAAGTCAGTTATTCAGATTTCTGTGTGCTTACACTTCGGTCGGTTTTCTAGTCTATCTCAAGAGGTGTACTGTACAATAAATCAAAATTTGAAACTCTTTTATATAGTAACTGCTTTTCATTGCGTTGACCACGCCGGACGTGAGGAAATTTGCGAATATTTTCCGAAACCGATGGATTCCATGAGGCGGCCGTGAGCAAAGGCCTTTCGTAGGTAAATTGATATCTTCGGTTCCGTACATGCAAGCTGACACTGTGGAAAACTGCGCCCTCCAAGGTCCTTTGGCCCCATACGGTAGGACTTGTTCCGTCTTTTTTTTTGTCTCTTTCCAACCCTCTCTATATATTTGGAACCGTTCATATCTTTTGAGGAAACTGCTGAAATTTTGTCTGGAGGGCATGGAAGGGGAACCATTCCCAACATTTGCGAAAGCCGCAAACTTTGGACGGAAGAAAAAATTTCGTGTTGCCGTGACACAAGGTGGTCCATTCATGAGGAAGAGGCACTTATCTCCTCCCCTGCTTTACCCCTGCAAGGCATCTTTTGTCAACTGAAAGGTGGCCTCGCTGTCGCAACTGGGAAGAGACATTCATTACCGAATTTATCCCAGTTGGCCACCTCGGAAGTTCAATGATGAGGTGAAACAGGGAGGAGATAATTCTGAATTTCTCTTTGAGTCAATTACTTCAATTCTTTCATAAGGGTACCATGGTTTATTTAAATTTCTAATATTTTTTTATTTTCAACAAATTTTCATTGCAATTTGTTTAATAAAAATTTCGTATTGTTGTATTTTGCAGTTGTTTTCGTTCACATACTTTCTGTTCACATCTCTTCAAAATTTTCACCTAAATTGCAATGTCACATTTCCCAAAAAAGACCTAAACATCACCTTAATATTTATCGGTTGAGTTTCTCCTTTGGCATTCCCCCATATAGCTTGTGTATTTCGATGCTATTATTATGGTTTTTTCATTTTGGCGTTTTGTTTTAATTTCTCCATTTCTTCATTATTACTGCGTCAACAATCCTAAGATTGGTTTGACGCAGCTGCCTACTCAATTCTAATATCAGCTGATACAGGTACTTTCACACTTACGTATTTTTTCGGTTTTACATCCTTTCTTACCGATTCCAAATACATATTTTATCCGAGATATTCTTTTCCATTCTTTCCATCTACTTAGCCCTCGATGGATGTCTTCATCAGGCCATCATGTCTCAAGATAAGGTTATAAGGCTTCTCTTCTCACCTTCTCTTCTAAGGACTTCCTCATTTCTAACTCAGTCGATCCATTTGATTATCATTCTATTAAAAAAATACGCCACGCAAACTAACAAATTATACTACCATATGCTGTTTGAAAAAATAATAAAATTAAGAAACATGCATTAAGATTTACAGAAGTTAGTAGGCTACACTATAAGTCATCTAATCTATTTATGAGTTCTATCGCTGCCATTATAATCTCTTATTGATCGTGGAAAAAAGACATTCTGAATCTGTCTGTTCTACTGTCCATCTCTCTTATTTTATTTATGTGGTCTGATCTTCCGTAGTATGTTGGCGTCCGTAAGATGTACAATGCTCTTTCGGGCATTTCCTTGTCTCCGACGCGAAATGTTTCGTAAATTCTGTACTTCGTCAGATTCACCATTTATAAATGAGTTTTCTCGCAAGTTTTTCAGCGCCATTTGTAAGATTTCTTTTATTTATAATGGATCGGTTCCACCAGGCCCGAGCTAGACCCCTTCTCAGGGCGGTGGACGTCCATTGCCAGAAGGCGCCAGTACTACGCAGGGAGAGGACTACGGGGTGGTCTGGGGGTGTGGAATATAATAAGTTAATTTTTAAATTTTAACCCTCACCCTCTTGAGATTGAATTGAATCTTACCAGATTGAATTATATTAATTAAAGTTATTATTTTATTTACTCAAGACGGTGTTTAGTGAAATGAGATATCATCGAAATAAATTTAACTGCTCAATGTTGGTATTCTGACTGTAAAATTTGTCAGTTTCGGAACAGGAGGGCGCCAAAGATTTCCAGGCTGGAGGGCGCACCGGAATAAGTCCCGGAGTCCCGGCGGCTCAGCACGGGCCTGCACCACATTACGAAAGCCTCTACCCTTGATTTCTCCGCAGCTGTCATTGTCAATGACTCACTTCCATAGGGAAGCATACTCCAAATGTAAGTTCTGATAAATTACGTCCTTACTTCTATGTTTAAATTAAAATGTATGGAGATCTTTCATTTGGTGGAATACTATTTTCGGCTAATAGAATATATATTATCTTCAAATAATAATTTTTTTCTTGCTTATCCCATCGCTAGTTTCCTGCTTCCCCAAATAACAGAATTCATCAATCTCTACCAGCTTTTCGGCAGCAAAAATGAGTTTGGATTTTCTCCAAGAGTCTCATACGCTCAGATGGTAGGATGTAGCAATATGCCTACGGCATGCGGGAAGAAATGGGGTAACTGAGTTAGCACGTGGCATGTACAAAGGTGTGTACTTTGGAAGAGAATTCGGCCCAAGCCTCTTTTGCTCGAATTTCACACATTCAGGGTAGGTTAGATTAGATTAGATTTATTTCTTTTACCTGGTCCAGATGAGGCCACAATCCGGCCCCCTCTTCCTCTGGACCAGGGCTTAATACAGACGATTGTGTTAAAACTAGGTTAAGTTGACTAGGTAGTGAGAATTATATGCAAATCGGAGATTGGAATAAAGAGTAAGGTAAAAATTAAAATGTTTACGTCCAATAAAAAGAGTTAAAAATCATTAAAAGGAACTGATGAAAATACTTGAGATTTTTTATGAATAAAATGAAAGTCAACGAAAGCAATATAAATTGTTTGGATTTCTGCACCGAAAACTTCTGGTACAGACGCTGCCTAAGATAAATGTATTTGGCATTACGTTTTAAAAATCCTTCTTTTTGGTCGTATAATAAGTCTCGAGTTTAAGCGATCCATGCAATGGCAGAGGATCAATGTTAGAAGACTATAGATAGGACACGATATTGGTCCCGTCATTAATTTCCTTTAAGGGTTTATTCAATATCTTATCGGTTACATAGTTTACAGAGTCGTCGCTGTCAATGTCAGAGCTACTGACATCACTTGAGGAGTGATCATTCTCGGCATTCTCGTCAAAGTGAGAGCCACTCGAGGTTTGGTCAAGGTAAAGGTCGTATTGCTCAAGGTCGAGATAGGTCGCAGGTTTTTTTCCCTAGACCACCCCAAAATTGCAAGGATTTTGCTAATGGATGCTCCAAATTTCCCAGTTAAGAACCTTGGAATCGTCGATCGGCAGGCAAGCGCTCCACCCTCCAGGCTACAACCTTCTTCCCGCCATCTATTGTGGACGGAAATGAGTTAAGTAAACCCATTTGAATACGTAGTGGGTGTCAGCACATTTAGTGGCTGACTGAGGAAGAATCTCTTGTCATATTCGTGGATAACTACACGCTTTCTTCACTCCCCCACACTCAACTGTCGTCTGCGTGAAGTGGCGCGTCATCACCTGATGATCGCCACCTGACGGGAGCCAAAGGGTGGGGCTTTTGGAGGGGAGGAAGAAGGCATCCGGTTGCCTCGGGAGATAAGCTGCAAGGAACGTGATTCAATCCATCTCTTCTTCTCTCTCTCTCCCTCCATCCGAAAGCATTCATATATCTATTGATGAGGAGTAGCTGTCCATAATCCACGGATAAAAAAATGAGCCCTCATTATCGCAGTTTCACTGAATCACTGAAACCATTTAAAAAGATAATTTTTCAGTCAATATTAAAATCCTTCAAGTTCAAGTTTAACAAGTTAACAAGTTTTTTAAACATTTAAATGAGTTATATTATTCCTCTCCAACTCTCTGCCCCTGGCAGATTTACTCCCTAAGCTATTTATAGCGCCTTGGTATAAGTCACAAGAATTTGATGAAACTTTGGTCACATATTCTTTGAAAAACGAACTTTCAATGAACCGAAGAAAAAGAGATTCCCACGCGCCGTGTTTGAGATATTTGACGGTAAAATTAGGATAATTTAACATGAAATGTTTTGGAGAAATGCGGTTTTTTCGGGCTAGCGAAGCTGTTTGTCGCAAGAAGCTGTTGTGACGGAACTCATCAGAAGCAAAAGTTAGAAATATATTTTATACTAAAATGAGAAAGATATTTGTTAAAAACTGCCTGAAACTGGCAAGGCGGCTGGGAATCTCTGGCACTAACATCGCAAAACGAAAACAACTATACTGACTTCGCCTAAATTACGCAAATATATTTAGTTTCACGGCTTTTACATACGTATTTCATATCTTTTATCTATAAATAAACATATCTATTTAGGATTTACCTCTTAGATTGTGAAAATTTAGTCAAAAGTTTCGTCAACAGTTGAGTGCGCAAAGGTTGGAAGCAGTGTTGAAACTAGTCAAGTTGACTACTGTAAATAAGTTTAAAAAACAATTTTTGATGTTTGCATTGTACTGAGGTTCAAAATTGCACTCACATTTCATTCCTAATTATGTTTTCTTTTTTTTACATTTTTTTGGCGACTCTTTTGCGTAAATAATGTGTATACTCGAGTACATCACTTGCCTTCAACCGATGCCGCGAGCCGTTACTGCGCCATCGCCTCTGTTGCTAGGGAGTGTCGCTTTTCACGGCGGACACCAAGCGTCAAATACTCAACCGATGGCTGACCATTTCGGAGGACTCATACCACTTCTTCCGTACATGACCCTTAGACGCTCGGCACGTGGCACAGAAATATCCTTTGAAGGTCCTTTTTTTCATTCTTACCATGCGCACGCGTTGGTATAGCCCCTTGATCCCACGTTAGCGTGAGCAGTGAATGGGTATCTACTCTTGCGCGATGCCAGTACCTACCAGAAATGGACGAAACACTTTGCCCCAAGTTCAAAACTCTTCCTGAGGATTTTCTCGCCGTGGCTTAGATCCAGTGGTGCGTTACGCAGTTTTTGAGACCCACGTGAACGGGGAGGGACGGATAAAATTTTGGGGAAAAAACAGACGCTCCTTTTTCAGCGTCAAGCCGTGGTCCTATTATATCGCCGAGTCAAATGCGGCTGCAGAGGTTCAGCTGTCGGGTGCAAGGAGGCGTACGACGATGCAAGCGAAAAAAGGGTTCGAGAGGATAAAGCGAAAAGCAGGTGTCAGGTGAAATGTAAAACATACGCATCCATCTTTTTCTCCATCCTTTCTTGAACTACTAAACCCTCAGGGGCTCTTGTCGGTACTAATATTCCCTTACAACTTCGCTTAAGGAAAGTGTAACACTCCACATAACTATAAGAAAAATGTGTGTCAATAATTTTTCGTCAATAGCATCTTTGTCGACTTCATTGTTGACGGGCTCAAGTCATAGCCTCCCATCCGATGAACGCAAGCTCAAGCCTCGCAAGGGTTGGTAATCCCTGTTTTGTGCAGGGTTGTTTGTGATCATTAGTTTTAACCCTAATGTGAACTCGTAATTGGCTATGGCTCTATGTACAATTTTGAATTTTAAATTCTATCTTCAGCGTTTTGGCTTAATGTCTTTTTCTAATTCAGAAAATATTGTTAGCGAAAGCTTGTTTTATTCAATGGATTATGGTTATTAATATTCTATGATAAAATTTTAAATATATTGCCTGCATGAGATTGTTGAAAATCGTGAAACCCTTTATCCCAAAATTCATGTACTTTTGATTGCTCTAGTTTTTTTTAATACAAAGGCCCTTGAGTTTGGCACCGAATGATGCCAATTTGGCACCGAATTAAATTGGTGCCCAAGTCGTCAGCTGCTGATTTGAATAAATCCGAAATATTTTCTCGCGATGAACCAAGAAATCCAGCGCCAAGGGATCGACGGTTGTAATTTAGGAGAAAAAGAGATTCCGCTCCCTTTGTAAAGGTTAAGAATTGAACCTTGCTATCTACGCTCATGAAAACATCAATTAGCAATAAAGACAGAATTGTTGGTACATATCCACAGATATCAGCCGTTGCTCAGATACTGAAGCTTAAGAGTAACGAAATTTGTTTTTCAAAACGTCCAATTTCGTTTTTCATCTGTCCCCCTGTCTTCTTATTTTCGCCATCTTAAAAATGATCAAATTATGATTTACTGATTACAAAATAATTAGTAAAAACTTACAAAAAATCTACGTATACTGCAGGGTAGTACTTTGTACTAAGTACACTAATGTAAACTACGACAAAAAGCTGCTTAAGTCGTTCCAAATGCCTATTCTGTAAAAATCGTTTCAATAGCTTTGAACGGTTAATTTGAAGTGCAATAGGGTGAAAATATGACATGTAGAAAGACTTCAAACGAATCAATCATTTTGGATCGAGTACCCATGGCAAAAACCTGAAAAATCAAAAGATTGTATTTATTTTCATAACTAAGTCCACTTTATGGAATTATTATATCGGTATAAGAGCATTTATTTTTCAGACCACTACCTTAATATCATTTCTCATTGGAAAGATGGAACGGTGAAAATAACACTCAGAGTACCCTCCAGAATCATTCTAGTCCCACCAAAACGAAATGTACTGATGAGGCGTTGGGAAATCATCACACGTCAAGGAAAAAAACCTGTTTCGGCGATTGAACAAATTAAGAACCAAAATTGCCTTAATTGACCGTAAAAAAGGTCTATGAAACTTAATACCTTGAGCGTCCAATTTGCCAAAGCATTTAGACACGTCTGATGAGAGTCGGCATTTTAGACCTCTAATCGGATTCCCAGATAATCTATTCGCGGAAATTGGTTGAGGATTCTCTACAGAATGTTTCGCTTCCAAAACATTCTTTGTCTTCACGGACGACCGATATTTTTCTTGCGTGGCAATAATTTCAACCCTCACCCCAATTATAGCGGTTGCTTGCTCTTTTATTGAAGGAATTTTATGGTTGAACTTGCATTAACTCAAAGATGGGCAATCTGAGGTGGCGTACTTGAAATAACGCGCTTGGTAATTTCAATCTGCCTACAAAAAAAGATACCTCAAATTCTTCGCCAAAAATAGGAGATTGGTTTAGCCAAGAATACCCCCCGTTCAGATTCCGTGTTTAGGAGATTGTAAATAGCAGATTATTGCAGGATTATTTTTTAAATTTGAAACGAATAAATGGATGAATGATGATGATGAATGATGGACGGTGGTGGGTAGGTATGGCAGTTTTGTTTAGATGGCTATCCTAACCCCTTAAGCACCCATTGTGATAACAGCAGATCCAACAGCAGCTAAAAGATCCATTCATTATCCTTAAATATTATATCACACTATTTACTATCACGCATCTATCACACAAAGGGCACCGGTGTCGTAACTAGGAATATGCTTTGGGGGGGGGGGGTTGAGATAGCCTGGGGTTGCTAACCCCCCTCCAAGGCAACGGGGTCCGGGAAAAGTTTTGAAAAATGACCTAACTGTAAATACATTTTACATCATCTTGGCACTAAAAATTGAACGTTAGGCAGATGCAGTGATTATACAGTGTGTCCCAAAAAGGATGACCCGATTTTAACTTGTAATAATATTGAAACAAATGTCACTAGGAAAGCGAAACAGCGCCAGATGTGATCGGCATGTTTAGAGTTTTAGAAAAATCTGCTCAATATCACTACGAGCGCTGATGTGGAGCGTGCAACCCTTAGACCATTGGTCTAACAATTAGGTCTAACAATAAGGTGCAGCCAGTCTCGCTGAAGATGACGTACAGGACCGCGAGAACATGCATTACACTCTTGGCCTCCTAGGTCCCCTGACATAACACCATGCGATTTTTTCCTTTTCGGAACAGTTAAACAGCGTGTTTACGTTCATCCCTTACCTCGTGACATTGATGAACAAAAAACATGAATATCACCTGCTGTGGCTTCAGTGACAGAAGACTCTCACTCAGACTCAGAATACACTCAGTTTGGGATGAATTCAGCTATCGGCTAGATGTCGTCCGCGCAGCCAATGGAGGACATATTGAACATTTATGATGGTTTTTTATAAACTTTTGTCTTTTGTGAGTAATTTAGTGTACAATATATTGATGTTAAGCCCTTCTTCCTAATAAATAATCTTATTTAAAATCGGGTCATTTTTTTGGGACACACTGTATATCCAAACTAGAAAATAGGTTTAAACATTTTTTTTATTTCTCTGAGGCTTTGCTATCTATGCTTTGTGCCATACTGTATTGTATTGTTTCCCCCAATAGTTACACCACTGAAGGCCTCTATCCACTATTGTACCAATGCTCTCCTCAAAATTGGAACTGAGAACTCGAGACCCTTTGGCACAATCCACTAGGCTACCATAACCTTCACATAATAGGAAATGAGTACTAAATCAACTACATAACTACACTGTATGACGAAACACCGCTCGCCGTGGTGTTATATTCAAATGTATCGCCATCACTTCCTGGAAATATGACGCCGTTCATCTCACGAGTCGCGATTATTGCTCCTCACTCGTTCGCGGTCTCCACGGCAGACGCATGCCTCAAGGCTCGTTAGATTGCATGGAATCCGATGCGTCAGCTAATTCGTCGCGATTACGCGCTCCCATCTCTTGGCTCCGCTGATAACTGAAGGCGGCTGCTACGCCTCATATTGATGGGGTTATCACCCGGATATGCCAGCGGGAATGGATTGATGCGCCTGGAGACTCGCATCGCTGAAGGAGATACGGTGTCCTGACGTTTTCATGTGCAGAGGGTGGCATGTCGTGAGTAGATCGCAGTACGGCTACGCGATATCATTTTTTTTGTCTCTTATAATTTAAAGATAAGCCAAATGAAATGGCGGGCGAAAATGATCCAAAGTTTTGGAATTCAGGAAATAACGAAGGGAAAATTAATTTCTTTTAGATATTTTCTCCCATAGTATTATTTAATTTGATCCGTGGCTTTTTTAAAGTGAACATTAGGAGGGAATGAAAACATATTGGTCTCACTCCTTTCCCTAGCCTTCCTTATTTACAGTTATGAAGCGATGGAAAAGAATTTTTATATGGAATAGAGTTATTAAGCTTTCACTGAAGGCCAGTTGTTTAAGAATTGTATTAGCTTCATATATCAATTTACGCCGTAAAAATGCGTATTACGAGGTGTGTTAAAAAAATTACGGGAATTTAAGTTTTTTTTTTTTTTTTAAATGTCCATTCATCTACATTGATTTTGTCACCTTCAAAATAGCAGGGATGGCAAGGGAAACTAATCGAAAGTCAAATCCAGTAAAATTTAAATAGCTTCGTTCCCGGGAGCGAAATGCAGAAACGAAATAGAATTAAACCCGGGGAGCTAAACTCAGGGTCGGAATGAAATCGGAGTCCAAACTACTTCGGGTCGAAACTAAAGTAAAACTCTGGGACGAAACGAAACGCAGATAATGTTTCGCACCGTAGGGACCACGTGCTTCACCTTCGAACAGTTTAGTTTCGACCCACGGACCGAGTAAGAAGTATGGTTGAATGAAGTAGAGGTTCAGCCTACCGCCATTAGATGCACGAGGGACTCATATTTTTACCACTAACAGGAGGGTGGTGAACGCAAACCGACCACTCGATTTTTAAGCTCATTTTTTTTTACCTTTCTACATGTATATCAAACGTAATTGGTCGAAACTATTCCCTTACATCCCCCTCCATCCAACTTTTGGGATCGAAACTTAACTATGATCAGCGGAGTTTCGATTAATTTCGTTTCGTTCCCGAGAGTAAAGTTTAGTGTTGTAAAGAAACATCATCAAGTTGTTTGCACCGACGAAACGCGTAGTGTCATAATGAAACTCAGTGGAAATATTGCATGTTTTATTTTACAAATATGAAGAACTTCCACCATATCCGTGCCCAACATCAAGATATCTCAAAGCACTCCTCAACCTTCCCTCTTTTCATAGAACTTCCTCGTTGCTAACTCGGTCAAGTCATTTTATCTTAATAATTTTCTGTCACTAAGTTGTCAATGCTTCCTGTTTGCTCTTTCCTCCTACTTCTATCGCTAATACCCCACTGATGCGGATTTACATGCTGCAGATAGAGGCCTCAAGTGATTTTTTCCCGCGCTTTCATTGACTGTTATGACATTCTACTTTTTGTAGTTCAACCCTTTGAAATATTGAAGTGGAACTGTAAGAAATAAAAAAACAGCCAATTGAATATCAAAGCTTGACGTTTTTACGTATATTGTATTCCCTACATTGTAATAACTTCGTCCATCGGTCGCTACTTATCTTTTCAGGCAACAAAACTCATTGAAAACTTCCAGTCATTTTGTTCCTAAATTAACTTTTTTTCACTTTTCATCCAATGTATTTTGATATCTCAGTTTTTTGTGTTGATTTTTTCCTGATATCTTCGCATTGAATTTTCCATATTTCCAGCATTTGCTATAACCTTCATTAAATACTTATCTTTATGTTATGGTTAAAATTTCATCGGTGATTGGCAGCATCATAATGTTTTCCTCGTATATATTGACTTTTTCTGGTAACTTAAGTAGTTTCCTTTGCATAAACATTGAAAAATCACTCGAAAACTAATCATGCTTATCGCTCCTCTTGTAAAGATTTTTTGAACCACAACTAAGCCATAAGCAATATGTTTTAATATGGGAATTTTAGTATGGGAATGTATGTATGTAATAATAATGTAAAAAAGGAGGCTGTATTAATCGAAATTTTTAATGAAAGAATGAACGACTTCGAGACCTATCATATAAGAGGCGGAAACTGAAGTTCAAAAGGAGGGAATGGGTGAAAAACGAGGATGTTTACCGAAATAGAGGAGAATTAAGGGAACTGTGGAGAATTATACGCCACACAAGAACTCAATGAATAGGCTATGTCATAATACTCAGTGATTACTTGAAATACATAATGGAGGGAAAAATTGAAGTAATATTTCCCCGAGTAAGTGCCACAAATGAATGAATGTAGTTCAAAACGTCAGCAGTAAATTTATTAAGCCAATAATGCTGCTCATCGCTTCCGTAAAAGATATTCACCAATTACCATTTTTCATGATGAAAAGTAAAGAAAACTTTGTAATTAAACATAAATATTTAACATAAAACATAGGTTTCAGCAGGGTACGTTAAAACCTGGGTCATACATTAAATATTTATGCTGAATTACAAAGTTTTCTTTACTTGTCATTATGCTAAGTAGATTCTATGAAGTCACGCTATACCGCTACTACACCGCTTACTTTATGCACTATATTTGCGAAAAATACTTCATGGAAGAATTATTGCTATTGGACTTTAAATTATTGGAACGTTGCGGCGGGTTGGTCTGTGTTTTTCCGCCTCATGGGTCTTGCTTTAAATCCCGGCAGTGGTGGATATTTTTAAGAGACTCCGATTCCAGCTTGAGTGCTTCACGGAAGGCGCTTTAAGTGCAACACTCCGTCTGTCGGATGAGATATTCAGTCGTGATCTCCTTGGCGCCTTTTCTCAAGAGAAAGCTAAATCATACACTAGGTTTCTACACCCTACGGCACAAATATTCTTAGCTATCGTTCACTTACCCCAAATATCTACCTTAGATTTAGATAAGACCGCTGGAGTCTTAAATAGGCACAATGGTTATGTGCTTGTTGACATGAACGGTGGAACTAGTATTTTCAAATGTTAGCACATCTAGTACGACCATTAGTAAGCGTTGGTGTCTTAATTTGAGTGTGTGATAATGTAGTATATACTAACCGTTTCACACTCTTAAGGCTGTTTTACACGGTACACGGAATTGCGCAATCTGACGTACGTGCGAAGGCGCCATCAAAATTGCGTCGTGTAAAGCGGTGAATTTGCTAGAACACATGCGAGAATGCGTGGATGCTAGACGGCAAAATAGCCCCTGTTCTAATTTCGTCCATGTATTCACGCAATTCCACGCCATTTTAGAAATTAATGCAGCTGTAACCTGCGCAATTCCGTGCCCCGTGTAAAACGGCCTTTATAATAAATCCAGAGGTAACTCGTGATATTACGCCGGCACGGCGTTCAAGATTAAGTACGTATTTCTTATAGAGGAAGATTGGACCGCCGCCAAAGATAAAAGTCTTCTCATGCGTGGATTAAGGAAGCGAAGATGGAATACCGAAGAGTAAAAGACGGAATGAAGGACAGCGCAGAAATGCCGTAAAGCCTTTCGGTCCAGCATCCCCTATGGCTCTCCGCTCGTTCAAGTCTCCGTAAAAACACAAGGGGGCGCATTCCAGAGGCATTCCCACCCCCTGGGAAGGCGTTCTGGGTGGAGAGGGGGGAGGAGAATGGACTAGGGGGTTCGGTGGAGTGGGGTGAGGGTTGGTAGGGATGGAGGGGAGGGAGGTGGGCAGGGGGTGGTTTGGAGAAAGGATTCCCCGTAGAAGGGAGGCGGTTCGGTCGGCGACGCCGGCGGGGAAGGCATGTGGGCTTCGGCGGGAGAGCACAGGGGTGAAGGTCGCCTGGGAACACGGCCCGTGCCGCCGACTCATCTGCATCTACTTCTACACTCTACAGCGTGTATATTGTTATTACAGGTATTACACCAGTTTAGGACGTAGGTTCGCGACTACGTAGTTCATAGCAAACATTTTTCGCATATTCAGGAATTCTTCTCGGGCTCTACCCCAGGTTAATTCAGTCATATAGGCCGACGTTTCGGAAAGCGACTTATCGTCTATTTTTAAGGCGTGTTACTAAATGTCCAATTTCACAAACCTAATTGACCGTTTGGCGAGTATAACAATAAGGCTCAGGTGTCGTCCGATTGGCTGATGTTCTTTTGGAGATCTTTATGTACACTCCTTATGTTTTTATGCAATGCGTTACACGTATCCAAGTATTGCTTAGAATAAAGCCAGTATCACTATTGAAATTTTTAGGATTGAGACAGATTTCAATGACTTCCTCAATTATGTGGTCCCAGTAGCGTTGAGAGTGGCAAAGAATTTTTGTATCTCCCCATGTAATGGCATGATCATCATCAATACTGTGTTCCGCCACATTCGACTTCTCTGGTTGCGATAATCTAAAATACCTTCGTTGCTTATTTAGCCTCGTCTCGATTAATATTGCTGTACCCGCCAAACAGTCAATTCGGTTTGGTGTGAATTTAGTCATTGAGACACTAACATGCCTTGATAATGGCAGACAAGACGTTTACCGAAGCGTCAGCCAATAATACTGAATTAATGTGGTGGGGAGCCCGATGAGAATTCCTGAATATTTTTCACTCTAAAAAAATTAAAATCGTTTATTTTTCGCATATGTTTTTGGAAAAACGTTTTTCCATCATATACATCTATATAATACCCTGCGTGCCACCTATAGGGTGTTTGGCATGGAGTGATCAATCACCAGCATACAAGACGATTCCCTCATGCACACCACACGTTCATAAAAATGTTACGCATACTAACAAAAAAAAATCTTTCACAATCATACAAAGGCAGAACTTGCCAACTACATGTGAAGGTAATCCGTCTATGGAGCTAGAATATGCTATTATGCAGCAAAATATGCTGTTCTGGATATTGGACGCGCGAAAAAAGTGATTGAGGCATGTTTACATGGAACGATTTGCGAATCACCTTTACCTGTACTCCAATTCCGCGTTAAAATTTCCTCTTCAATTCACGATGGGGCCTATTCACTATTGCAGTATGGTGTCGACGTATTTCTTTGATGAATATACACTTTACAAATGTTCATTGGAAATATGAGTAAATGTTGTTACAAATTATGGTCAAAATGAGTGATCATTGAGTGGGACACTTCTATAAAATCAGAGCGGCTGATGTTGGATAACCTGCTGACAGTTTGCGAAAAATATATTAATCAAACACCAGAGATTTTATCGCCTACGGTTAATGAGGGCTGTAGGCTTCGGAAATCGACGAATTCAGTAATGCGCTCAATAGAAAGGGCTCAAGGGCTAGAAGGCTCAAGGTAAAATTACATGATCACAAACTTGAGCTAGCGGAAATATTTCAGCGAATTTGGCACAAAATTATCGGAAAACGGACACATTAATAAGGAAATCACGTATACGTCCCGAAGTAGTTATTCCTGTTAAGGTAAGAGCAAATTGGAAGACTGTTTCGTAAGGGTGTTAAGAAAAGAGTAGTAAAGAATCTGTCCCGGAGTTTTGCGCTGTAATATGAGGAAACGTGGGCGCTGAGGGAGGAGGAAGAGAAAAGAATGGAGACGTTCGAGAATTGAGAAATGGAATTGGACTGAGAGGTAAAGGAAGGACTAAGTGTTAGATATGTTGGGTAAGTAGAGAAAATCTCTAATGGAGATGCGGAGATGAGAGACTCTGGAACGACCGACAACTAAGCAAGAAGTGGATATTTAAATCCATGATGAAGGGAGGAATATTAGGATTAGGATGGCTTGGAAAGGGGGGGAGAAGCATGTATTTGATAGAAATAATTTATTTACTTAACATTTTGCTACAAGTATGCTTTTTCCAGGTGGCAGCATGAGATTTAAATAAATCAATGAAAATACTACATATCAAAGACCAAAGGAGAGAGAAAATACATCAATAATATATAAAAATACATAAATTCTAATATAATATAACTAACAAATGAATATTCGACCAAATATCCCAATTTCAAACACTCCATCGTAAATCACAATGAAATCAACCAAGAATCGATGAACACTTACTCTTTAAAATTTTAGCACTGACGGGGATGATCTTATAAATGCCATCAGGAAGATTTTTTGGGTAGAATGTATAGAAAAAATGAAAACGAATAATCCTTAATGTGAATTGAGAATGAATTACAACTTGGGAGAAGAGATAAGCCGAGGTGATTTGCAAATTGCCCATGTAAACCTGCCTCAACCGATGGAATACTTAAGTAATATCTCGTTATGTATTCAATAACTTATCTAGTAGTGCCTTTATACCAGGAGAGAACCAGAATAAACCCTAGATTTCCCACCGCGGCGCCATCACAAATACAGTGCCGAGTCGAGAATAAAATCCTTCCGCAAAGGGAAGAGCGGCGGATGGGGTGGGTGGAGAGGGGGGAGTGGGCAACAAGGAATGCAGCATCGCCCGAGACGGATGGGGGTTTGACCCTATATATGGATGAAGGGGGCCTTTTTCCCTGCCGGGAGGAGGTCGGAGAACCTCGCCTATTTACTGGAGGGAAATGTGACGGCCCGCGCGCGGGAAAAGCCCTCCGTCCAGAGAGGGGGCGGGCCTTCAGAAGTAGAAGAAGATTACTAGATCTCACCACAGCATAGAGCCAACTCCAACGAAGGCTCGTTAGATCTCCCTGGTTTGCGAGGAACGCGGCCATCCAATAAGGCTCGTAAACAACAAAAATCAAATGGTTACTTCATGAACATTTAAAAATAAATTTCCAGCCCTGAGTGTGAAAATATTACGTTCGAAGCGTTGGCGACGGAGTGATACGCTCTTTTGGCGACAAAAAAAAAAACAAGAAAAATATAAATTCTCACATTATTTTTTGTTCAAGAAATGCATTCATTTAGTCGATAAATATTTTAAAATACCAAATATAGAATCATTTATGCTAATGATATAGAAATCCTTACCACTCGCCTTAAATTTCGTTATTACCAGTTAATGGAGCCATAACCTCACTTCCACGCAGAAGTCCTTTCACCACCCGAAACACTCCCCTCACAACCTTCGAAATAATTCCGCCTTAGAAATCACGATCCTTCTTTAAATTTAATGCAATCGTTCAGAGGCTGTTTCAATACCCATTGGCTATAAATAGGAGAATCAAACCCTCAAAAGAGAGCGTAGAAGCCCGTGTCTGTGTGTTGACGTCCCGCGCGCGGGAAAAAGCCCTTCCTCCCGTAAGGGGGGCCTGAGACGCGGTGGTGGCGCAGGCGCACAGGGAATAGATGACGGCGGGAGATTGTGTTGCTTGCGTGGCAGGAGAACAACGCGTCGCGGTACAAAAAAAGAGTCCAGAATAGAATAAGAGGGTGGGAAAAGGAATGTGAATTAAGAGGGAACCGTAAAGGAAAGGGCCTGAATGGAAAATTTCACCCCCAAAGAAAATCATCATATCCACAGAGGATGCTGCATCAGGTAAATATTTTGCGCGTTTCATCCGCGATCAAAGTGATGTAATTGCCCCTAATCGTAAGATATTGTTGCAAATGGAATGAGCTGAAGTATTTTGTTAAAGTTTATATCATCATCTCTGGTCAACAATCCTAAGATTTGTTTGACGAGGATCTACACTCAGTTCTCCTATAAACTTGTCTTCTCACACTTACGATTTTCTTCTCTTTCACACCCTTCTTTACCTGCTCTATATATTTTGTTCAAGGTCTTACTTTTCCATTCTTGCAATACACTTGTTCCTTGAGGGTTGTCTTCATCAGGACATCTTGTCTCAAATTGTAGCCTATCGAGTTGTTCCGTCTTCTCATTAAGGTTTTTACAAAAAAGTTTACTCTAAAGTTATAGTATTGCGATATGGGAGGCTAGGGAAAACCGCCGAATTATTATCCCGAGGAGTTCAGGAGAGGTGGGAAACGTTCATGATGAGGTGAACAGGTGAAAAATATTTGAAGATTGGTTGTTCAGCAATGAGAGTCAGAAATGGTGCCACTGAATCCATCGGAACCTACATTAGCTCGAAAAGTTTTTGCATACATTTCGGTCATAAATCTATTCACAATTTTACTAAATCAAATCTGCATTTGTATGAAATCTTAGTCCACGCCCTTTAGTGACCTTGAAGTTGCATCTTCTGACAAATTGAAATTTTCTCCAGGAGCTCCATGAAATACGATTACATGAACGCCAATTGTGGAGGAGGTAGAATGTGGATTAGGGGAAAGCAGGCATAATTAAAAGTATGTGGTCTAAATTAAGCCCACTATTGGCTCTTTTAAGCATGAAGAGTTATAATAAACGAAAATGATATTTATTTTTCTCCATAAACTCACTTGTTTTCTTAATCTTCAGCGCGAATTAATCTTTACGTTTCATATTATGCATTTAATAACTCCGATATGTAATGACTAATTGTTATCTAAAACTGCAATTATTTCCAATTATTAGAGCTCAGACAATTTTTTCAAAAGATATGTGATGCTATATTGCCGGATCTAATAAGAGTGTTAACTTACTTCGCAGTCTATACTATGCAGGCTTTCTGGAGACCTGAATCCTTGGCTGAGTTTTTAAACTTTAAATGGGCTAGCGATTTAAACTGAATTCAAGGTTAAAGGTACATAGACTTCAGTTTAAAGGGCGTCGTAAATTTCTTCGGTATTAAGCGAGTTAAAGGGAAGCGCAGTGTACGCAGTTAAATGTAACAGTCATTAGTATCACTGGGGTGTTATTATCATAAATAAGAATGATTATAATAAATCATTTAGTTCACTTCTCTCTAAACGCGATATCTTTTTATGAACTGACGTGACTATGAAGTTTCAGACATATATTATATAGTAAAGTATGAGTGAAATAATTTGATTTGCAGAAAAATGCAGTGTAAATAATTAAAATCAACCTGCTTCACAAGACTATGATATAAAAGTTTCATTGCCAAGATTTCTTTCTTTTTCGAAATGATTATTTATTTATCAATTTGAAAAAAAAAAATTATTCTTTTTTAAGCGTAAATACGTATTTTTGAAGTCGTTTTTAAACTGTTTTCGATTTATCAATCTATTACATGATTTGCCTATCTTAATACACGTTCTATACATAATATATCTGTACAAGGACAAAATGTATTTCTTCTCCTTCATCGAAACTTTCATCCTCCTCCAGCATAATCTTCTACAAGTCATCGTGGTCCAAGCGTCCTCGTTTCACTTTTGGCGGGAAACTATTTCATGCGCTAGGATCATTCTCCGACCGTTTTCACCCACAACTTTCTGTATTAAGTATCAAGGATTCTGATTTTTTCTCTATGACACGGTTTGCATACAGCTCCAAACAACGTTTTGTGGGCTGCGAAGGTAGAGCTATCACTAATTTCGCAGGGACGTGAGGCTGCCTTACCGATCTTACCGATTTCTGATGCTAAAATCCTTCTTTAAATTGTTTTTGTTTCATATTATGAGCAATAAGCATTAGTTTCCAGTAGTCAAACTCTAATTTACGAGTCGTGGTGTCTTCGTAATGAAATGCTCCGCTTCTCCGCATGGGGAGTTGTCATTTTGACAGTATAAAGCCATTTCCGGAGGCGAAGAGACTGACGGATCACTTATTTACTCATCAGTCATAGTCATATTTTATGCTACTGATAATGAATATGAAGCCCTTTCTTATACCTTGGCAACTTATGATAACCGAGAGGTCGGCACCGAGCCCTTGAAACCTAAAGGCCTCGATTCCATTCCCAGTTCATTTTCTCCCATGGCAATTGTAGTGAATTTAACCGCCGTTTATGCTGTAGGTTTAAAAAATTATTAAATTGGTAAAAAAAACTGAAAAATTTAAAACTTTAATTTGCTCAAACATTGATCTTTCTTAGATTCTGTTTCGAAAACTATTTGTGTATTTTACTCAAATTTTAATAGTATCCACTAATGTGTTGTAACTTTTCTTTCTACCACTCTTCTTTCCTCATCTGCTCCCTCGTATTCTCCTCTATGGACATTTTTCCGACGATTTGTTATAGTTATTATATAGTTAGATTGGATGGCCAAAAAGTTATCAAGCATACAATTAATTGACCAAAAGGACCCATGTCATATGAATGCTGTTAGAGGTTTCATACTTGATAATCTAAAGGATGATATGCGATATGGATGATTCTGTGGTAATATGTGCGATATGGTGCTCTAATTTTTATTCGATGCGTTTCTATTGAGTAGGAGTTGACGTGGTGATGATGGCACGAGTATAAACTTCTCATAGAATTGATAAAAAAATTATTTGGCATATTATTCCGGTAAGTATAAGAAAGAATTCAGAAAATAAAATCTTTCGTTTTTTTATTCGGAAAATTCTCCTCAGGACTCACTGCAAAATTCTATGGTTTGAAAGGAGTTGATATCTCCTATGGCAAATCGTAGTAATGATGGCTGGATGTAATTCCCTAACATATCTTTACATCAAGTTATAAACCCCTCAACGGCAGGCACTCGGAGCCTTTTTTTCAGTGAACAGGAGGGCATAGTAAACAAATCACAGGCGTAGAGATCAGACCCTTGTGAAACGTTCTTCAACCGCGACGGAAATGAAAAATGTATACTCTTTCTGCATATTAATCCCTGTCACTGGAGATATGGCAAAAAAACCTGGCTTTATTAAAAGTGCAATCATATTTTATGCACTTTGAACTGGAGATGACGCTCGCTATGCCAACTGTGAATACTTGAAGCGTAAGTGATTAAAAATGATCTGTATTTTCGATAAAAATTTGCATAAAGGCTCCTCATGTATAAATATTTAGCGAAGCTGCCTTACACAGCCCAAGCGATCATTTACTTAAGTGAAATTAATTTTTCCTTGCAGGAAATAATTTGATACAACTGCCTGAGCGCGATCTTGCCTTATGCTAATGATGTTCATACGCTAGAGAAGCTGTTTAGTCAACGGTAAGAAGCATTCTGATGTCGTGCTTGAATTAACCCACTTAATAGATGATTGCTGGATTGAATCCATTAGTTATACATTCAATCTAGGAAAGTTTGTTGAAATAATATTATGAAATTGGGATGACAATGCCATGCAAATAAAATATCAGTGTTTTTATCACGGTGTCGAATTGTATCAGGATATTTTCGGTTTCAACTTTTGGAGGAATTTTGGTTTATTATTTACTTTAATTATATTTAACCCTCAGAGGAGAATTTAATTAATTTCTCTTGGGAAAGAGCGGTCAAGTCCTAACTTTTACTTAAATACTAGCAGTCTGATGCACATTGCATTGAATAAGTGAAGATCTCCTCAGGAGGTGTCGACCAAATGAAGTGTTTCACGCATTGAAAAATCCAATGAGCCATCTATTTTAGCACCATTAACGTGCATGACCAGATTTCTGCAAGCTAAAAATGGGTTTTGGATCCAGGTCTTCCCAAATTGGGGTTCGATAAATGAAAAAATCTAGGCCCTTTTTAAATATTTATTAAAATTAATGCCATTACTCTTTGATATGTATAATTTTATTCATATTTTATAATTTCGTTCATAAAATTTTATTACTTGAATTAATGTTTAGAGTATAAATATTGTGTTAGAAGTGAGGCGAAAAAGGTTCCTCACTACCTTTATTGTTGGTTAATTGTTATATATTACTTCAACCGTGTGTAACATAATTTTTATTATTAAATTGACTTTGCACGAAAAATTCATATTTTTAAGCAACTCGTAAATTACGTTTCTGTGTCGCGTAGAACCAAGCAAAGTAGTCATACTATACACTTATTTCTGTTCTCTTGCCTTCTTAAATCTCCAAATTGAATTTCGACATCCCTTCACCCTTCAATATTTGCTACATTTACACACTTAGCTGTCTCAAACCCAGCAATGGTCTCCTTGCCCATCTTTTTTAATACACCCATGTTCCTCTTCTTACCTACACCTACTCCACTATTCTTTTGACCCACATCTATAGCGCCCGAAGTTTTAGCTCATTCAGATTTAGCTCTTCCAGATCCTTTTTATTTTACATATTGTTCTCCATTGGGATGCCATGTTTCTATTTTCGTTCTTACTAATATCTTTCGAATACATTAAATGGAATTGTTCCTTTTTGCAACCTTGATTCTAGGTGTTGTTTTTGCCACGTTTTATTACACTCACTTTCTTGTTTGTCCGCCCACGTTTTTCGTTTTCGATATCTGAAATGCTCTTCTAAAACTTATTTTAACTTTCTCTTCAATAACATCAAGATGTCGTTGGCCGTTATGTCCATCTTTTTAATAAAACGTTTTTTTTGTAAAAAATGATATTTTTATACTTTAATATTATTATAAAATGTAATTCATTGTACACTATCATGAGTATAATATTTTTCGTTGGATGAAACTGAATTGATGAATTGACATAAACCATTCAGTGCAGTACAAAAAATACGCTCTATGATGTGGTTAAATAATCAGGTGAATTAGATACAAATATGAGTAAAAATTGTATAATTAATGGAATAAAAATATAACCAATTTATGGGTAGCTTTAAATAAGTACATGCATCGTACTTCTTAGAAGATTAACCTATCGTGATGGAAGATTAAAAGCTTAGTAGGGCAAGAAGCAGCTGAAAAGACATGAAAGTATTAACTACGACCTTTCGATAGCATGCGATGCGACCCCACTAAAGCGACCGTGGTGGAGTATGAAAAGTGACGGAGATTGAGGTGAAAAGAGATGAAAGGAGGGGAACATATTACGTAAATTCAAGAGCAGTTCTGACGCAGCATGCATCTTACGAAAGCCAACATACTACGGTAGATTGAATCATAAAAATAGGATAAGAGATTGTAGATCAGATAGATTCAGAATGTCGCTTTTTCCACGGTCATTTAGAGACTATAACGGCAGCGTTAGACCTCACAAATAGGTTATTTGATTTCTAGTGTAGCCTACTATGTTATGCATTCCTTAATTCATTTTTCTGACTCATCCCTGTATTTCGAACAGCATGCTTTGCATGTTCTAGCTCCATAGGCAGATTGCGTCCTTGATTAATTGGAAAGTTTTTTTTTCTTTGCCTGCATGTGGGAAGCATAATTTGCTAATATTTTTATTATTATTATTATTATTATTGCATAAGTTACAATTTGGCAACTGGCCAGGTGGTAACATGTATATACAAAAAAAATAAAAACACAACATCCCCACAAAGTCACATATCAACTAGACAGTTGTACAAATTTTAAAATTTAATTAAAATTTCTAAAAAATTAAATACTTTTTCAGCTTTTTCTTAAATATTTTTACATTATTAGGAAAGGGCTCAAATAACTCTGCAGGCAATCTGTTCCAATCTTCAATTGTTTTATTCAGGTATGAAAATTTTTTAACATTGACCACGTGGTGTGCATGAGGGAATCCTCTTGCATGCTGGTGATTGATCACCCCCTGCCAAACACCCTAGAGGTGGCTCTCAGGGTACGAAGTACATGTGGATGAACAAAATGAGAAAAGAGAGTGAAAGTGGGAAGGAGATGGGGGAGGAGGAGGATGGGTAGAGGGGGTGGAGTGGGGGGAGGAAGTGGTCCGTACGACATTCCACAGCGGGGATCGAACCCGGTACATTTCGTGTTTGTTTGTAGGGCGACGGGTGGGCGGCAGGGGAGAAGGAGGTGTTGAGAGATAGCGGAGGGAGTGAGTGGGCGGTGCTGTGTCCCTGTGGTGCTCGCATGTGGCCCTGGGAAACCTCTTCTTGCGGCCGTGGGGGAGAAGTGCCCTCGCCTCCACTGGAGGGGTAGGTGAACGAGGAGGATACTCATGCAGCAGAGGGAGGAATAATGATCCAGAACTCTATGCCGTTCGTTCATGAACGAATTGCTGTTTGTGATCGAGTCATTTGAATGAACCGAATGACCTGGATAACGTCTTTCATTTTTAAAAACTACTAATTGAAACAAGTGACTTCGTGTGTGGTCACACCAAATTGTGCTAAAATTTTACTCCATGGGTGAAATTTCCATGAAAAAATCCTACACACTCATCCCATAACCCTTAAAAGCAAGCTCAAGCATTAACATCGAACGCCAAGGGTTTTGATGAAATCAGTGCTGGAGTCATAAAATTTATTCTTGCTGCTGTGATGCCAATGATAATGAATAGGTATAGTTGCTGAATAAATTACTCCACCTTTCGTACCCTGTGGAAATATGCCCTCGTTTGGCCAATTGCGAAAACTCTTGCAGACTCGTCTGACTTTAGGGAAATAGTGCTTCTATATTCTCTTTCTAAACCAATGAAGCGCTCAGTTCATAGTGCTACATTAGAACATATAATGCAGCAAAACATTTTCGCTGCATATCAATCAGGGTTTAGAAATACTTTAGCACAAAAGCAGCTTTATTAAAGATAACTGATAACATACACCGATCCATAGATGAAAAGAAGGTAATTATTTCATGCCTTTCTTATAAGACACATGAGAGAACTTCATTTTTCGCATTCCTCCGTCTGAGGTCAGCCCAATCACCCAGTCATTATGGTATAATCACTTAGAGAACATGAGTATTCAAATTATCTATCTAAAAAATTATCGCATTTTGTCAGCAGTTCATGTGAAAAATAGAATGACTTCACTAGTTTCACTTGCGAGAATCGCTCGAAACAAGTTGATCACGCTGACAGGTTGTCCCAAGAATGTCACCAAGGAGTTGAAAAGAAAGATCTTAGTAATGTGGGGATTGATATTTAGTGTTGATGATTAATAAGGAACTTCAATATTAAAACTTGTTATCTATGTAATATGTTTACATCACCGGTAAGATTAAAATGCGAATATTCAAAGGATAGCAAGTATAACTCTGTCTACTCAGATGCACAAGTATTTAATGATCCTCGCCAGGCATATGTGCTACTTTTGAATGATCTCATGAAATACTACGGCTTTAGGAATGCCACTTCATAACTGCGTGGACCATTTAAATGTATTGAGACATAAATACCCAGCATTAATCATTTAGCCATTAATTTTACACCGATATAAGCAAGTTATTCGAAGCTTTGAATTGATTTGGTTCACCGTATTCTGCATGTTACAATTCTTACGTTCCTAATATCTATTTTTTGCATTATCTAATGGGTTCATCTGGTTTGAATAGGTTAAGGAATTAACTGTGCTATTTATGACAATAAATGGGGACTAGTAATCAGTTACCTTTTAAGATGTCACTCGCTAGTGCACATTAAATGTGGAAATTCTAGACTGGTAAAATGATTTGCCTTTACCAGGATTCGATCCCGGAGCCTTCAAATTCCAATATCACCTGGTAAGTATTCAAAGCTTTCCGGCTCTAATCCAGGTGAGAGCAAATGATTTTCCGCCCGAGGAACTTTGGTAACTCGTTTTGGTGATTCTTAAGATAGTGAAAAGTAATTATCTATTTCCTCACGTATTTATTCATTCCAACCGACCAAGGTTGGGGCACATAATGCCATTTTCAAGGCCTTAGTAATGAATAAAAAAGTGTGGAAACAGAGGAGTACTTTTCGCTCAGTTAAATATCCAAAATTTCCACCAAATTACGACGGCAACTGTATCTTTTATTTTTGATTCCTATTGAACGAGTTGAATGGAAAGAACGATTCACTACCGACTGAATCAAAGTGGATGAATCGAATCATCGGATAGTGAAGCGAAAATCCCAGTCCTTTAGGAGGCGAGACGAACCCGGAGTGGGAGTGGTCCTTCCCGTGGGAGGAGAGGGGAAGGCGGTGGAGGGGGTGGGTGGGAGAGGAGTAGGGGAGGGTGATCCGTGTAGGGATCAACCACCTAAGGAGTCCTTGGAGATTCTAGAAATACCACGTGATCGCATTTCCCGCCTTGCAAATTAAGTTCGGGGAACTGGGTTATTTTTGAGGAAAAAAAGGGAGAAAGTGATGCACTTCCAGAGGAATTTAAATAAGGAGAGGAAGCGTAATGAGGTGATGGAATGCAAATCGGCTCGGGAATGCATCAATGACGTCTGAATTTCCTCATCTACTTATTTTAACTATTATGATACCAAAAAATAAAAATAGCACATTTTCCTGCCCAATATCATTTTATAATCATTTAAATCTTCTCCCGGTTAAGGCAAATTTACATTTAAGAGAGTTTTCCGAACACCCCACCTTGTTCCTTCGCATATTCGACTTCCTTTTACAATTCACATAGAGGCGTGCTACCTTTCAATACCTCATGGAAAAGTACTCCTCTGTGTCCACACTTTTTTATTCATTAATAAGGCCTTGAAAATGGCATTATGTGCCCCAACCTTGGTCGATTGGAATGAATAAATACGTGAGGAAATTGATAATTACTTTTCCCTATCTTAAGAATCAAAAATCACCAAACCATTCTCGACATCCCATTCCCCACTTACTTAAGATAAAGAACTAACCACAAACACGTTTTTTTAAACAATGTCCCCCCGCTCAGTGCTTATTCCATCCAAACTACGTATCAAACACATAATGTATTCTACCGATTAAGGTGGATTAGCATGGAGTATTTAAGAAGTATTCTCGCAGTCTCACCTCTCTTCACGGACCAAATTATATTCATAATAAGGCCTAATCCCTTTCATTTTATCTAATAATCCCATTATCTTCCTTCCTCTCCGTCATTTAACCAAACATTCTACCCTCTAACTTTGTTTTCAATGTCCCCTCCCCGTTAAGTTCTCCCTTCATCCATATCATCTGTCTCCTTCGTATCTCATCTAAAAGCTGCCTCTCTTCACCCTCCATGTCCAGCACTTAGTGTTCCTTCTCCTTTCCGTCCACTTCACCTTCTCCTTTCTTCGCCACACCCACATCTCGAACGCCTCCAGTCTTCTCTCGCCCTCCTTCAAGTATCCTTGTTTCCACACCGTAAAGCGCTACACTCCAGATAAAACTCTCCACTTGCCTTTTTTTCTAGCTCTTACATAACGGTTATCTCATTAGCTCCCTCCTTTTCATGAACGCCTCCTTTGCTAACGCAATTCTCTTCCTTATGTTCCTCTTACTGCTATAGTCGTTCTCCTCCAATGTCCTGCTGATAGTTGACTTGCTCTACCTGCTCAAGTTTTTCCCACCTACTTTTATCTTGAGTCTCCGAAGCATATTCTCGAAATGTTCCCACCTCTCTCCCATCATATCCTGCCCCTCGTTCCTTTTCCTATAAGTCCAACTCACTTTATCCATTCTTCTCCTAGCCCACATCTCGCATGCCTGCATTCTTTTCTCGTCCTCTTTCATCAACGTCCACATTTCCGTACCACTGAGCGCTACATTACGTAACACACTCAATGAAGAGGTCTAAATTACGAAGAAACCAGTTTCCAGGACTTAAAATGCCCAGTCACTAAAAAAAACTAACTCAACTACGCTAGGCATGACGGCACGTGAAATCTGCATACTTACCACACAAGCTCTTTAATGCATCTCAGTTTTTTTCGAATGTGAGATCGGGTTTCTGATTAAAAAATCATTATTCAAAACTTCTATTAAAACACAATTCTATCGCAAAGAGTTTTTGATGAAACATGCCTCTCATTTACGCTTGCCAGTAGAATTTTCATTCCCTTGTTTTTATTTATGATACCCTTGACCTGTGGGCTTTTATGAATTTGAGGGCTCTACAGTGAAATTTAACTCTCAATTTCATCGACTGGAATTGGGATATCGTTTATTATTATGCACCTTATTCAACAATATTATTACATTATATGGTCGACTGTTTTATTCTGAGGTATTTTTAAGAGACCGTGTAGGGGCTGGTGCTTTTTTACTGCTTTCTGCAAAAATTAATAACAGATCTTAAAACTTTCTTTTAGCAGAAAACGGCTAAAAAGAGGCTTTATCTTTTAGATGCATCATCAAGTGAAATGACTGGTGTAAATAATATTTAAGAAATACGATATTATGGATTTCAGTAAAGGAGGAAATATTTGACTCTGGCATAGATAAACGATAATTCAAAAAGAGGCTAACTTATTAGCACTAAGCTGTGGAAAAATGGGTTTTTGCAAAAATATTATATCGATTAAGTTTGGTTTACGTGGAACAATTAGCAATTTCCTCAACCCAATCTCCCCTTCCATATTATATTTCCATATTCAATTCACTAAAAGGCTTATCCTTTCATCATACGTGTATAGAAGATCTATAACTCCTATTCTCTTCCTTCTCTGCCCTCGCTTACCTAACATTCGTCCTTTAAACACGGCATTTTACATCCCCTACCCGCTCAGTATTCGTTCCATTCAAACCCTCTGTCTACTTCGTGTCACGTGTCCTCTCCGTCCAAATCACGAAAAAAGAATAAGAATTGATATAAACTGCATAAAAGTATCAACTTTTCAACAGCTTTAGACTATTTTTTCATTGAATTAGCTTCTTAAAAGGTCACAATAAATATTTTAAAAATGGCCGTTGTTTTTATGAAATTTTTTCATGGCATAAAAACTGTGAAGACACATTTTTAAAAATATGTACCAAAAATCCTCACATCTTATCACGAAAGTTCTATCGACAGTGTTCAAAACTTTAAAGATTATTGTAAATATGAAAATCGTGAAGAATCCACCATCCAGGGTTGTGTAAATGCATGCATTGAATCGCAAATTTACATATAATATTATTGCAGTGGGTAGGCAGTTTGGCAAATGACCAAAGGGTCCCGATTTGAAAGGTCCCAGGACCTTTGGGCACAACAAGTGTTACAAGGATCCAGCTCCCCACCTTGAATGTGTGATATTCGTGTACTTGTTGCTTATAGCCTGGGATGATATGACCTCCTTTACACTAATTCCTTTCATACCAGCCGTCGCGTTGAAGCTCTGAATGAAGTTATATGAGTAGTGAGGAGGTACATCTAATAGGAGAATAAATATATAGGAAGAATCATAAGGACCCGATTGATAAGCTATTTATTTCACAAGACAGTGATTTCGTGAGAAATATATAATAGAGGGGAAATCGGAGGAGAATTTTCCAAGGGAAAACAAAGAGATTAATATTTAGGTAAGATGAATGAGGACACAAGGAAGATGAGCATAGGGAAACTGAAAGAATTAGCTTGGGGGAAAAAGAGAAATATAGGGCTATGGCATACCACTCACAGGATTGCATTGCTATGGATGGATTAATACTTAAAACGATACCAAGTTTTTGATAAAATCTTGACAACAAGAGTGAACAACCTTATCAGCCATATCTTGAGACTAGAAGACCTGACAAAAACAATCGTCGAGAGACAAATAAATGGCAATAACGGAAAGGGAAGACCTCGACCAATGTATATGGAACAGGTATGGAATAGGATGTGAAAAAGGAGAAATACGTAGGTGTGAAAAGATTAGCTGACAGGAGCATTGTGTGGAGAGCTGTGTCACACCAATCTTAAGATTTTTGACTCCTGATGATGAATATATATCAAGAAAACGCTTTATCTTTGCTTAAAAAGCTGATAATTAAATCATATATTTACGTAAAAAAATAAGAGAAATAAGACTATGAGTAAATCACTTTGGTTATGTGTATTTATTTATAACATTTTACAAGTAGGCCATTGCCTGGTGAGCATTAGATTTTTTTTAATGAATGACAATACTACCTATCTAATAACAAAGTAAAGAAAAAGAAAATACACCCAAAGAATTAAAAATAAATTAATTCTAATATCACACAACTAACAAATGAAGATTGATCAAATTAACCCAATTTCAAACTTTTTATATTAAACCACAATGTCATCAACCAAGAATCAATGGACATTTATCCTTGAAATTTTTAGTATTTGCGGGGAAAATGTGTCGAAAGAAAATATGTCTTAAAACTCATTTTAGGTTTTTGGACCACTGATGACGATGATGATGGCCAAATTTTCAGCACTATGCTGTAACAGTTTTACTTCTGTCTCGTCACCATTTCTTCTGCCGACTGCATGACCGTTTTCCAAAGTTTGAAAAAAAAAACGCATCCATTCCCTTTCCAAGCTTGCTCGTCCTTCGGTTCTCTTCTGAGAATCGCTGGGGTTCCTCCTCACCGCTGCATTCCTTGTGTCTCGACGCAGGAAGGGGCGGAAGGCCTGAGATATTGGCTAACCACACTGCATGGAGAGGACTGCAGTCGTTCGCATCCAACGTGCTCGACGAATGCGTCACGGCGCAGTTTTTAGCACGAGGAAATCCATTCCCAACTTGCCCCAAGCTGTTTAATCTAGCTATCTATTGTATCTACTATTAGCAGGTCACCCGGCGTTGCTCGGGAAGGATAGTAGAGAATTGGGAAACTTGGATTTCATGATCAAATAGGATTTTAATGTTTTCGTGTCAAGCGGAGTGCTTATCCGTAAGGATTAACAACCGCAAAGGCTGTATGACGTGACGTAACAAACAGTAATGAAAAAAAAACGCAAAGGGCGCATTGGACGCAGCCGAGAGTAGTACTATGGGGTTAGAGAGCATGAGACGCACCAATGTACTAACTTTGGTTGAATTCCGTGCAGCCGTATGGAAACGCATAGCGGACAAACAAACAGATATCCTTCATTCGGAAGATCCCCCCCTGAGGATGATCAGCAAGTCGCGGATCGAAACGTCGGGAGACATTGACGACATCAACCGGTGGAAAACCCGAGAAACTTTTCTGCAACTGTAACGCCGGGAAAACCTAAGATCATACAAAACAGATATCATCTTTAATATGCGAGGGTAGTTCAATAAGTCCTTAGAATTTCAGAGAGATTGCACTCTAAATATAAAAAATTTACTTTTCTCAGTAAGCAACACTCTTGACTAGTCAGATGTGCGAGTTTTAGCTGTATCTGTGCCATACTTTTATCGCTGTTGCCAATCATAGAAAACAGCTTCCATTTGTTTTTACAAATTGATAAAAGTGAGTTTCGTGCGGTGATCAAATACTTGTTCTAGAAAGAGTTAACGACGGTAGAAATCAAACCTGAGCTATATAAAGTTCATGCCACGTCTGTTCTTATTTTTGCATCTATTTACAATTGAGTAAGTGAATTAAAACATGGTCGTACATAAAAGAAATGAACATGGTTGCAGACGAGCTGTGGAAGTGTCTACCCACGAAATGATTGACAAAATCCATGATGCAGTTTTAAATTTTAGACACATCAAAGTGCGCGATATAGTTGAGGCCACAAGCAAATCGAAATGCACAATCGCTGTAAGTTAGAACTAAAACTTGGGTGAGAAAAAATCTTGGAAATATGGGTGCCGCGTTTGCTCGCCGTGGAGAATAAAAGAAATCGTGTGGTCAACTACGAGGCTGTTCTGGCGCTTTTCCGCCGCAATCCTGCAGATTTTTCACTTCAATACATAACTTTGTACGAAATATGGATTCATCACTGCACTAAAGAGACAAAAACAGTCAAAACAATGAAATTCTAGAGGTGAACATGCTCCAAAGCAGCCGAGGATGGTGGTCAGATCATGGAAACGACATTTTGGCATGCATGCGGAATAATATTCTTTTACAGTTCTCAACACTATTTTGCAACGCACCTAGTGCGTTTGTATCTGCATTCGACACATCGATATTTCCATATTTTTATTGGATTTTTCCGGTAGTTAATTTCTTGCTCTAAAGCAGATGTAATATCATTTGATAAAAATTTCTTCCTTTCTGCAGTCTGGTAGATCCTTATTTCCAATCACTCAACCAATTTAAGCCTAGCACGAAACCCATCGAGTGAATAAGGGCTCCCGACACAATCCGTGTGAAAGCTGACTAACACTCTCTGTTCTAGCCTTTTTGACACATTTTTATAGGTATAAAAGCAAAGTTTTAGCATCGAAAAATGCATCATGATGCAGTTTTTAGCTGGGAATTCATTCCCGACGTAGCTGAAAGGCATTCATTATAAGTGAAAAAAATCCCGGCTCAACGAGTAATGGTTGAATTTTTCGCTGCGTATTTTTCACTTTTTTTGCATGTGTGGAAAAAGCGCTTCCCAACTTGGGAAATGATTCCTCCCCCTTCAATGGCAATTATCTCCTTGGGAGCCGGTCATAATTTATTTGGGGCTATTTCGTCCTTTTTACCTGGGCCATGTGACAAGTGGCCTTAAAAGAAAAGTAAGAGAAATTGCGACTGTAGATATTTAGTTCCATATAAAAAGGGTGAGTGCTTGGGAACAGATCCTTTTTGTGACCAAAGTAGATTATTTTTAAATATATCATTATATACTCAGTTGTTAATGCTACGATTTTAAAAATAGCATGGTGGTATGTTTGAGAATATATCTCAGTGTGGACCGGATAATGGATTTAATGTGTTTTGTACGTATTAAGTGCTACTACCATTAACAATGGAGACGTTTATCCTTTAACAATTCATAATTTATTTCATGAATATACTATAAGCATGAGAAAATAGGTGTCAGGCGAATAATATTTCCATTCCATGTAGCCCTTTACTTGTAGATAAAATGAAATTTTAGTTTTCCGCCCAATCTATAAGTTTTATTCTGTAACTTCCAACACCATCTTATGATTGTGAAAAATCTTCCCTCTAACGTCTCAAAAATTTCCATTTACAGGCGAACCCTTAAAAGCAAGTGAGAACCTTGTTGGGAACCTTGAAAGGTCCTAGGACCTTTCAAATTGGGACTCTTCTGTAAGTTGCCAAACGCCCTGCCCACTACAATAACATTCTTTGCAAATTTTCGATTTAATGCATGTATTTTAAACAAATCTGGATGGTGAATTCTTCAAGATTTTCATATCTATAGTAATCTTTAAAGCTTTGAAAATTTTAAATAGAATTTTCGTGATAAGATGTGAGGATTTTTCTAACCAAATTCTTTTACCAGCAACATATATGTATACATATATATACTTAAAAAAGATTTCTTCACAGTTTTTATGCAATGAAATAATTTCATACAAACACCGATCATTTTTTAAATATTTATTGTAACCTTTTAAGAAGCTAATTCAATGAAAAATAGTATACAACTGTTGAAAATTTAATACTTTACTAAATGGCGATGTATCATATACAATAATTAAATTCGTAGCGGAGGTTGTTTCCACAATTGGTTTAGAATACGCTCCAAGCAATTGGTTTCCTTCTTTCTCATGATTATGCACTTTTTATCAATTCTTATTCTTTTTCCGTGATGTGGACGGAAAGGAAACTTTAAGACGTGGCACGATGGAGAGAACACGTGACACGAAGTAGACAGAGGGTTTTTGATGGAGCGAATTCTGAGCAAGTAGGGGATGCAAAATGCCGAGCTAAAAGGGTGAATTTTAGGTAAGCGAGGGAAGAAAATTTAGAGAATAGGGGTTATTGATCTTCTTTACACATATAATGAAAAGATAAAAGCCTTATTGTGAATAGAGCAGAGAAATACAGTCGAGCCTTTATTAATGAAAGTTCAAGGGACCGGCATTTTTTTCGCTTATAGAGCTTTCTCACTTACCAAGTTTCTCACTTACAAAGGTTCCGGAATGACCTCTTTTACTTATAGAGGTACAAATAATAAAGTAGAGGAGTAGAGTGTAAGATATCCACAGTTATGTACTTATTATGTATATCACTATCTATAACTTTAAATAATTTACATTGTTTATTCAAAGATCAAAGAGTTGATGTCTTTTGAGATTCTCTTGTGGAATTATTGATATGTATTTTAATCTCACTTCTCTTATCTGAAATACATTGCTACCTTTTTAAAACGGCCCTATAACAGCATGTCTCGAATCACTGGATTTAGTCTTACCTATATACAGCCGGATGTGTGCCTCACTCACTCACTCATGGATACAAACTCTAGACCACTTCTAGACATGTTGGAGAGCTGAAATTTGGCACACGTGCGGGGAACCCGAAATGATTCGGAGGAAAAATCCGAAAACCGGATATTTCCGCCACGTGTCGTCGCTAGGACGACAAAATGGCCGAAATCGCCCTTTTTTCGGGGACCGTCCTTCGGTTTTTATTTTACTGCGCACAAACCGTGCGTGCTACATGGATTGTTGTTGTACATTTAGAAAGCCAATGAATGCCTCCACGTACTTATGTATTGTTTTAGGTTAATTGTTAAGTTTAACGTCGCAAAAATGGCGTCCAAAAATGATTTTTCGGAAACATTTTCATACTTTCCGCCTCCATCGACCTAATTTTGGCTGTTGCACAACGAAAATGATTATTATATATGCTTACATGATTCTTCATTTCGCCTTGTCAACTATTTGTTTTGTCACCATTGGTTGCCGAGAAAAAAATTAAAATATGCCAAAAATCACCAAAAAGTACCATTTCCAAAAGATTAGCTCAAGATTTCGTCCAGTTTTACACGACCGATTTCGTTTATACTTAGTATATACATAAAGCTATGCATTTTGTTTTAGAAAATTTAAACAGTTTTACAATATTGCCATCCATAAACCAGCAAAAAATTAAAAATGGCTGACACTTCCCATTTTTTCCCGGGAGTCCGTTTACTCTTTGTCGCTATACAGGCGATGCATTTCCATCACACGGACTGTTGTTGTATATTATGAAAGCCAATAAATGTCGCCACCTACTTATGTAATTTTTTAAGTTAGTTCATAAGTTCAACGCTTTCAAAATGGCGTCCAAAAATTAATTTCTCGGAAAATATTTCATACTTTCCACAGCCGTCGTCCTAAATTTGTTAGTTGGACATCGGAAATGATTATTATATATGTTCATTGCATTGTCTACGAAATGTAGGTAACAATTATCTTTCGTCGCCCTTGGTTACTCTGAAAAATATTAAAATATTCCGAAAATCACCGAAAATTACGACTTCCAAAAGATTAACACAGGAATTTGTCACTTTAAACCTCACCGATTTCTTTCAAACTTTGTATTTACATACAACTATGCATTATCTTTCAGAAAACATAAATATTTAATAATGATTTTATCGATATTACCGCGAAAAAATAAAAATGGCGGGCACTACTAATATTTTCCGGGGAGAGATTTCCTTTAATTGTATTACTCTCGAAATATGGATGTCATAGTGGCAACTTCTCTTAGATATGATAGTAAATGGATGTGGCCATATAACATCGTCATCTTTAAACCCCCTGAAACCCCCTAAAAAATTAAAATTTGCATATAAGTAGCCTTTTCGGGTACTTTTCGTCACAATGCCGCTGCTTTTCCAAGCCTTACCACTCATCGCTACGGATTTGATGTGGACGATTGATGACCCCTGGCAGTACAAACCTGTAAACCCCCGGTAAACCCACATACCTCCCCCAAAAAATAAAATTTTGCATTTAAGTCTACTTTTTGGGTACTTTTCGTGACTAATCCACCGCTGGTTCTTACCCCAACGTCTCATCCCTACGGCAATTATGCGAACGGATGTTGACCGCCAGGAGTACACACATATAAACCCCGTAATCCCCCTGAAATCCCCCCCAAACGTAAAATTTGCCATTAAGCCTCCTATTTATGAACTTCTCGCAAACATTACGCCGCACTACCCGTCCCCTCTGAGCTCTAGATCCGGAATATTTGGTGAGGGCGAGCCACCGTGAACCATAAGGGAAAAAATACCAGAAAACCCGCGATCACCTCCAGGAACGTCGCCGGAAAAAAAATTTAAAGTCGCCTTTCCGAGTAGTTTTCGTCACTATTGAACCGGTGCCCCTACCACTTATTAAAACCCCCGACAAACCCGTGACACCTCCCAAAAATTTTCAATAAATCACCTCCCCAAGTAAAAGAATAGTCAGACCACTGTTCCAGACCCCTAGGACTTATCGGCACGGAATTTATGAGAACGATTAGTGACCACTGTATAAAACCCCCGGTATTCCGTTGGAACCCCCCGCAAAAAATGAAAAACTTACCATTCAGTCTTCTTTTATGGGTACTTGTCGCCACTATTACTCCGCATTGCACTACTCTTTACAATCATCGCTACATGATCACTGTGCACGTTTGGTGACCGCAAGCATAACACATTCAAATACCCGAATCCCCCTGGGCACCCCTCTCGGTGGAGAAGATCATTCATGAGAACTAAGCGGAGCAGTCACGGGATGGCTCCTCATTCCCAAGGCGGCGAAGCCGCCCCACAACGAGGAACGGCAAAGCCGTTCCGAGGAGTAACTGGCGAGGGCGAGGGGATGCTTCAGTAACCCTCGGGCGGCGAACCCGCCTCGATGTTCAAGCGGTGCAGCCGCTGTGGGCTCCCTCCCCCCTGGGCGGCGAAGGCGCACCTTAATCGAATAACGGTGAAACAGTTCCGAAATGCCCTTGCCCACTGGGCGGCTATGCCGACCCCAGACGAGGAATGGCAAAGCCGTTCCGAGTATTAATTGGGGTAGCCCCGGGGGGGCACATTCAACCCCCAGGCGGCGAAGCCGCCTCTCAACGATGAACGGCGAAGCCTTTCTGAGGAATGATTGGGCGTTTCCCTACCCCCTGGCAGGCGAAGCCGGCCCCAAGCTGAGCAGAGATTATTCGAACTAAAATTCTCCGAACAACCACCAATGTAGACGGCGAAGCCGGACCCGGGGTTTTTAAGGGGCGGAGCCCCTTAACGAGCGCGCGGAGCGCAGCGAGTAAGATATATATAATTGATAGAGTCATGAAGAATGTGTACTATTCAAGTCAACGTAAACTAACATGCATACAAATCTAAAGTTTGAGCGTGACATAGGTTTCCCGTTATGTAATATTTCACGGTTTACGAAAGCTTCAGCATATAAAATAAGTGTGTGAGGTCCGCAGGACCCCAGAGTTCACGCCTTGAACCTATTATGTCGAAGGAAGCTGTCTACAAGAAGAACAATCTTACACTTTGGCTTTTAGACTTTATTTCACTTTGGGTCTCACAGACATGAGTAACGAAAGACTGCGACCTCTCTCAACTCGTCAACCGCCCGAACAGCACTCCGCCCGGACGTAACACTCGGCAGCGCGCAGGCTGCCCACATGACTCACAGCGCGCAGGCTGCCAACATAACAATTGGACAATTTTACTATATAAACAAAATTGCTAACCTTCTCTATAACCTTTCCCAATTCGAATTTGACACCAAATTCTTGCTTTTTATTAGGGTTAACCCATACTACTTGGCCTACCTCAAATATTTTGAATGATTTCCTGTGTTCTGTGACCTTTGTGAGAGGAGTGAAAATCAGTTTAATCCCCTTATTGTAGCGAAAATTCTTCATGTAATGAGAACTGAATGGCGGTCCATTATCACATACAATAGTCTTTGGAAAGGAAAATCTTGAAAAAACCTCAGCCAACTTGGACAATACCGCATTGAAATCACACCTATACCTCAAAATAAAGCATTCGATCCATTTCGAATATGCATCACACACTATCAAATATTTATTTCCACAAAAATCAAATAGATCCAAATGAACCCTTTCCCAAGGAAAATGAGCCAATGGCCACGATTGACGGTACTTGTTATTTGTTCTATTCCTTGTTGACTGACAAATGTCACAGGTTGCTATTTTATTATAAATATCATTATCTAATCCAGGCCACCACACATATGAACGTGCCAATAATTTGGATCGTACAACACCCGCATGATTAAAATGCATTATCTCTAATACTTTCTGTCTTAAACTCTTAGGCACAATAATTCGGTCACCAAAAAATAAACAATTGTTACTTACAGATAAGGCGCACTTATTTCGTTCATAAACCTTCAATTCATCTGCACAAGAATTTGGAAAACCTTTTAAAACATACTCCAAGACTCTGCTCATCAACTTATCATTGCGAGTGTGCTCACTCACTTCATCCAAATCTAACATGGGAGTGGACAAGTATGTAAACAACACTTCCTTATCATTTATGCTATCTGAAGATGGTAAACGCGACAATACATCTGCATGAGGAATCAAAGTTCCTTTTTTATGTACCAGAGAGTAGTTATAAGCCGATAAAGTGGTAGCCCATCTTATTAATCGAGAAGAAGCCATAACTGGAATTTTTTTTTGTTCCCCAAAAATTGTTTTCAGTGGCAAGTGATCACTGAAAATTGTAAATTTCCTCCCCCACAAATACTTATGAAATTTTTTTACACCAAAAATTATCGCCAATGCTTCCTTATCTAACTGAGAATAGTTCCTCTGGGACTGATTTAAGGTAGCTGATTCAAAAGCAATAGGCCGCTCCTCACCATTTTCAATTTGACTGACTTGTTATTTGTTCCCATTGTATCCCATCCTCGTCGCCAGATATTATGTCGAAGGAAGCTGTCTACAAGAAGAACAATCTTACACTTTGGCTTTTAGACTTTATTTCACTTTGGGTCTCACAGACATGAGTAACGAAAGACTGCGACCTCTCTCAACTCGTCAACCGCCCGAACAGCACTCCGCCCGGACGTAACACTCGGCAGCGCGCAGGCTGCCCACATGGCTCACAGCGCGCAGGCTGCCAACATAACACTACTCACAGCGCGCAGGCTGCCAACATAACAGAACCAAATGGCTCCTGTAACTCAATTACTCAATGACTAGAAGACGGTTCGAAAAGCGGGATTTTTCCTACTCTTTGCGCATTGAAAATATAAATTTTTGTGAAAGATTCCAATCAATACATTTTCGTCAGAATCGTTAATTATCCGGTAAGTTCTAACTCCTTTGAAACTCCTGCACGAACGTATTTCATAGATAAGATGCTTATGCATGAGCTGCAGAAGGGTGGTTTGGCTATGAATGAGCGAATGAAAAGAGTGAAAGTGTTAGGAAGGGGAAAAATAATTTAGTAATCGGGTATGGCAGTGATTTGGAGGTAACTAGGTAAGCTGACATGCCTGTATGATACTTATTTTCATTAGATTATTCTCGTCTGTGACTTTATTATACGCTCATTCTAACAAAAAGTATTCTGATAATCGCTTGAAAGAATTCCTCTCTGGTCGACACGTTATCGTGTTTCGTGGAGGCCGATACGGCAAATGAGACATGGTGTTCGGAGTTCTACATTTCCTGCGCTCTCATGTTTCAATTCTGAGTAGTAGCTTTGAGGATCCAGGTTCTGGAAATCATCAGAGATTAGGGAGTGGGTGGGATATTGGGGTACTGATCGTGTATTCCCGGATGAAGCCTTCGAACACAAAATTACTTGAAGTGCTAGGTGGCCCAGGAAAAAGTACTGTCCCCCTCATCTGAATATGTGATACCACACGCCTGTGGCATAGTACGTGAACATCTCTAGCCTAACCTATCCTAGCCAACTTTCAAGTTGAAACTCTGCGTAAGTGACTGAGGGTAATTAAGTTCCCCGTTACTTTATGGTCACTCTAGGGAGCTGAAAATCCTCAGCTCTGCAGTGATAACTTCTACTTATCTGTTGGTACCCCGTAAAATAGTATGGGGTTATCTCTACTCTCACCTATCCCAGCCAACCTTCAGGTTGAAACCCTACGTGAGAGACGAAGGGTTATTGAGTCCCCGATTACTTCAAAATCCCCTCTAGGAAGGCGAAAATCATAAGCTCAAAAGTGACTACTTCTAATATCTTAGTATTTCGACACATAATAAGGGACATAGTTCTGGGTGAGCTCAACCCCCACCTATCCTTGTCAACCTTCGGGTTGAAACCCTACGTGACTGAGGGTAATTTAGTTCCATACTACCTACTTCAAATTCCCCTCCAGGAATGTGAAAATCACCAGTTCCTACTTCCTATCTGTTAGTTCTCCGTGACATAGTACGGGGTGAGCTCTTCCCTCACCTATCCTAGCCAACCTTCGGGTTGAAATCATATGTGAGGGACTGAGGATAATTATGTTCCCTATTACTAGAAATTCCTCTCAATGAAGGTAAAAATCACCAACTCACTTTGTACCCCGTGACATAGTACTGGGCGAGCTCAACTCTCATCTATCCCAGCCAGCCCAAACACTATGGGAGGCATTGAGGGTAATTAAGTTCCCTATTAATCCAAATTCCCCTCTATGAAGGTGAAAATTATCAGCTCGATAGTGACTTCCCATTTGGTAGTACCGTGTGATATAGCTCGCAGCATAGTAGGGGGTGAGCTCTGCCCTCGCTTATCATAGCCAACCTTCGAGCTTAAACCCAATGTAAGTGATAAAGGTTCAGTATTAATTCAATTTCCTCTCTTGGCAGGTGAAAATTACCAGCTAACTAGTGACTCCCCCTCATTCTGACTTTCTCCTGTCTCGTAGTGGCCACAGCTACTCCATTCATCGTTTGGAGGGATAATCCTCCTCTCCGGTGCGTGCCTTATCTTGTTCCGCGCGGTCCGGCACGGTGAAGACAAGATGCACGGAGTCGCGTCGCCCGTGATCTCATGTTTGCGCAGAGCGGGGCAGGTGAACGGATGAGGGCAGTCCGTCGCCTCTAGCCGAGCGGCGATTGACTGCTCGTCCGGCGCCTGCGCGTGGACTTGAGAGGCCCATTCATTGAACGATCGCGATCAAAGGGCGCGCGCTTATCTACGGCCGTGTGCTTTGATTCCGACCACGGCCCTCGTCGCCGTTCGCAATCTCTCTCCGACTATTTATAGACTTCCGGTCGGCGTCTTGTGTGCGGAATTGTTGTCCCTCAAGTTCGTTTTTTCCTCGTTTGTGCGTAAGTGAACAGCATAGGTGTTCATTTGACACTGTGGTATCTTGTACCAATCGGCTGCTGATTTTGGTCTACTTTGGAATTCCTAGGATAATTAATTTGTCTTTGCAACCGGTGGAATGCTTGAATGCAATAATTTTTTTGAACAATCTTTTATTCTTGAAATGCAAAAACTTTATGATTCCACATTAATAAAATACTTTGCCACCTAGGTTTCGACGTGACATGTCATCATAGTCACCAGATGACGACGTACCACGTCAAAATTTAAATAGTACAGTATTAAATTTATGCGGGATTATAAATTTTTCATTTCATTATGTTAAGTCGATTCAATGAAGTCACGCCCAAAAAGGCGAATTATATATCTTATCACTCGTATCGTTACTGACTAGAACAGTTAACGGTCAAAGACGGCGTTAATTCGTGCAGTTAAGTAGTGCAAACTGATTTTCATACATTATTTCGACGATATGAGGCGAATCTTTTTATAGATTCATAGATACAAATTCCCCTCTATGAAGGTGAAGAGCATCAGCTCAACAGTGACTTCCCATCTCGTAATACCCTGTCATTTCGTTCGCAGCATTAAGCGGGGTGAGCTCTAACCTCGACTATCATAGCCGACCTTCGGACCTTCTGAAATCTATCGAACAAAAAAATGCAATAAAACAGTGGAAAATTCTTAATTATATATTTTTTCCCAAAGTAAAAAAAATGTAATTTTCCCCGTTCTGCCTCAGGAATGGGGTAGCGTGAAAATGAATTACAAAAACAAATTAAATATGTGACACAACTGAAAAACTTATCTTGTATCTTCTTGTATTTTACTTTTAATGGATTTTTAGGTGCAGTAGTGAAAACTGATTTTCATGCATTATGTCGACGATGTGAGGCGAATCTTTACATAGGTTTTCATTACTTCACGGGTATTCAAAATAAGTATTCTTAGAGAAAATGTTCCTCCTACCTATCGGTCTGTTTTCCAGTTGTTGTAATACGTTAACTATCTTTGATGTTGATAACCATGAGTATCACAGTAGAAGATTCTCCTATTGGCCACTCAACGTGCTATCACCCACCGCGAATACCAAAGTCCTTGCAAAAGCTGCTCCTCATGACCCTGACGGCATTGCGTTCCATGGAAATTTAATGAAATTTGGGCAGTAAAACCGGCATTTACATTCTAGCAGATATAATATTTCGAAACCACAGCTCTTCGGTACCACTCCTTGCGAATTTACACACTCTACTGCGAACATTGAAAAAAATATATCGCACTGCCCTTAGCATTGCGCTGCGGACGTTTTTGAATAGTGGCCAAAGAGTGAGCGAATTGGTAGCGCTCATTGACAATTAAATATGAAAACATATGATGATGACTATCTTGATATAATCCGCTGAAAGCGGATGCGGTCGTACCGTTACTTTCAAATTATAATATGAGCTGCTGAGTGGACTAAACTAATGTCGATAACAATTATGAAATGCTATTATTTCTATAATTTTTTATTTGTGGAACTGCCTATGCGAGCATTTTACCTGTATGTATCGAGATGCTTCTATGCTGGAAAAGGTTTCATTTTAATATACGTGGCATATCGCAAATGCAAGTTTGGCCTTTTATCCGTGGTAGGTAATCAATGTATGTTTATCCAATTCTATGTGACTTCTTGAGCTACGGAGGAGATAGAAGGTATGGATGGAGGGAGTACTTAGCGGGGAGGGGATGTTGAAAACGGTGTTAGAGGGTAGAGTGTTAGGTAAACGAGGGAGGGGAAAGGAAAGAATAGGATTTTTAGATAGAATGAAAGGGAGTAGGCCTTGTGAATTGTGGAGGACAGTGCTGGAGGGATATGGAGGCTCCCAGATTACTTCTTTAGTACTCCATGAAAACCTAGCTTAATTGGTAGAATACTATTATAATAATTTCACTTCTACGTTAATAGTGTTTAAAATATACCACCTTTTGTAAAGACGAGAGAGATCCTGATTTTAGGGGTGTGTGGAGAAATCTATGAGTGAGTGAGGGGTGTGATTTTTTATACCCCGAAAATGGTCAATTTTTTCTCCCATCCCCAGCAGTATATAATAACAGCATGCCCTCTGCTCTTCATGGCTGAGTAGGTTCAGTGACATTTACAGCCATGGAGAAAAATTCCCGAAAATCATATTACAGTAAAAAGGGGTTTTCAGGCTTTCTCGTGAAAAAATTTACATTAATACAATAAAATTAGTCAATTTTTCAAAAAATGTTTTATAACACTGCCAGTTTTAATATTCTTTTATCGCCATAACACAACGTAACGATACCGGTTCGGTAACGAAACTTTTTGTGGATAATCGTCAGTAATTTATATTTTACCAAGTGGGGTAACAATGAGGGGAGATGAGGGGGATAGATCCCCCCCCAAAGCCTCAGTGAAAAAACTATTTAAAACTATCGTCTAGTTTTGACATCTAATAACTGCATCTGCTCAAAGTTAAAATCTAAGTACCAAAATGATGTAAAATGTATTTCTGGGCACGTAATTTTCCAAAATTTTCGGGGGGGGTCGCCCCCAGGCCCTCCCATCCTCCCACAAAGCATATTCCTAGCTACGCCAATGATTTTACCTATGGTGAGTGAGGGGTGTGATATTTCTAACCCCCCGACATGCAGTAGCGGATACAAGGGGGGGGGGGGGGCGCAGGGGACGCGCCCCCCCCCCTTTGCGGGTCCACCCCCATTGACAAACATTGCAGAACCACAATTGTTACTTTTTTATATCATAAGATGGCACTGTGTTGTGAAATTGTATAATATTTTTTAATGAAAACTTTCTTTAACTGTTCATGTGACGTGATTATTTTTTACTACGATGATAGTAAAGGTAACTCAATATATCTTTTGCTCCCCCCTCCCCTTTGAGTTTTTTTCTGCATCCGCTACTGACGACACGGTCTATTTTTTTTCTCCCTTCCGTGGCAGTCGATCGGGAAAGCATGCCTTGTGTTCTTCACGACCGAGTCCGTTCGGAGACCCGTGGTCGGGGCCTCCCGGGACTAATTCACCGCCAAGGCTGAGCAGGTTCAGCGATCCCCGATCCCATCCACCCCCGCTTGCGCTGCCCAGACCATCCCACCCCGCCCACACTTGTCATGAGCCCATTAACTCAGATTGGCCGCGGTCTTTTGTTAAGAGGGTTGCCTCTCTCTCCTTTCACTACGTTTGCCACCTGCGACGAGAGACCCCTCCTCCCTTTACCGCTGGTGACCAAAGTGACAGAGGAACGCTAAAGAGTGGCGCTCAGCCCAGGTCGTTCGCGTGGTGAGGGAGAAAAACAGAGCTTCACGCATGCGCCACGCAGTATTTCTAACAGGTGACGCTCGTTTGAGCCATTTAGTCCGTAGCGTGCCTCATTAACGTCATCTCCGGTTCTTTAAATGCCTAGGAAACTTGGGTGTCTCAGAGAGTGCCGAACGCCTTAGAACAAGGGTCTTCAAACCGCGGCCCGCCTGCTAATTTCTTGCGGACTTTAGAGGCTGAAGAAAATATTGTATCGCGCCCCACAATATAAAATATGTATCGACATACTCATCAAAAATGAACAATGTCAAAAATCGCATTGATTGAGTGAACTTTTCAACCAATAAGGATTATTTTACTTTGAAATTATACGTTTTTAAAAATTTTATTGATGTGGTGGTAAAGTGATGTGTTTTGGCCCTCCGAACGATATGAAATCGATTTTTGGCCTTTGCATTAAAAAAGGTTGAAGACCCCTGCCTTAGAAGTCAAGGGAGTTGTCATATTCTACGCTATCTTGTATTTCATTATTGCCGTGGAATTTAAACGGAGGTACATGATGCTTGATGTTACCGTAGTAATATGTTTCGTGGCCTTAAAATCCAAAGGTTTGCGATAGAATATAAGATACTTACAACTAACCACATAAAGTTTTTTTACTCAACCCGTATCTATGCATTTTATAATGGTGATAAAAATTAATAGAAACCGATCGTATTTAAAGCATTTTGTGAAAAAATCAGTCATATTTAATACATCAATGTGATATTTATTCGAGATAAAGGTTGAAAAACTCTTTTTACTGTATTTTCAATTCAGGGAATTTTTTTCGTAGCAGTAAATGTGCATCATATGTCATGGTGCAGTCGCATAATTTGTTTCAATTTCTTCTTAAGATTTTCGTCAGATATTTAAATTTCGCTTCCTCATTAACGCCTTGGTCACTCCATGTTATCTTCTTCTTTCTTTTGTAGAAATACTTCCTCCTGATGCCTCAGCTGCTATTTACATCAATGCCTCGACTTCCTGCAAATGCTCCAGTAGCAGCATTTGGTGAATTATCATCTTATTTCTTTTCTTTTACGATGAATAACTTATATTGCTTTATACTTGAATATTCATTGAATCTATCTCCAAAAACGTCAAAAAGCCTTATTTACCGGCGGAGATTGTGCATTAATTAATTATTTAAAAGCAAATAAAATACAAAGCAAAAGAATAATGAGTAAATGTAGGAAAGGAACTTAGTGGTTGAAGAGGGTTGAGTAATTATTTTTCCTTCACTTCGTGACTTTGAGAATACCTTAAGGTTAAATCCTTAAACATTTACTACTCTAGTTAAACAACTACAAAAATCGATAATAGCTCTTCCATTAAGAAATTAGAAAGCCATGATATGCTAACTAAAATATTTTCAGAATCCATTTGGTTCAAATGGTTCTTTAGGAAAAAGCTAATAAGGCAGATGGCAGCCTTCCTTGGTGCGTTTTCGTGTTTGAATAAAATAGAACTCGCTTCGGAAAATTGAAAACTTTGTTTGACTAAGTATTCTCAAACTAATGAGCTTGCCTGATAAATTATCGTGCGTGAATTCTTTAAAATGCTTCCCTTATGATGTTGCCTCATAGCCTTTATTATATCCTGTAGACGAATTTTTCCCTTCTTTTTGTTTTTATTTCCTGCACGTGTGCCAGCAATGAGGCACTCACTTCAGGAGGCCTCTTTAACAAGCAAACGTCAAGGAGCCTGGAACTTTCTTCCGTTAGCACCTTTTAATTATTACGCGCTTGGAGGGCATGATGAGAAGAACACTAAAGATAGAAAGCTGGAATTTTCGTAGCCTTGAAGGACAGGTGGTCCGAGTTCCAATCATGCCGACTGTTGTGAGATTATTTTACTGCCTAGGTTTTTGACCTCCTGAGTTGTACAAGTATTTCTCTTGCACTGGTTTTCCGTACGCAATAAATATGCCTGATTTTCCTTCTAATTGCTATGCGTACTTTTATAGCCTCAATCTCTGCGGCCGGTATTTACAATAATCCACTGTACTCACTTTATCTCCCGAGAACTTAATTCATAATTTCGATTAGTCTTCGACTCTTCAAATTTCATACAAGTACTGGCCGGTAACTGAAGTTTGAAACGGATACCACGAGAGATTACATGATATTTATTCCCTTCGTCATTGCATGATTAGATATACGTAATACATGATTGGTCACCGGTTGAGGCGAGCTTGAATGGAACGTGACATATCCATTATGATAATATTCTTGTTATTTCAAATGCCAGTCCTATATTCTGCTAGACCGTGGGCCTATTACACTTCACTATACCCATTGCCTCGGTTCTTTCCTCCTCCAACGCAATATATTTACTCATTGGCACTGAATCATAGCACATAAAAAATGGAATATTGCAATAATTTTCCAACCTCCCTTACTAAATATTTTAATTTGAAACTTAGTCAAGTCATTAAAAATACTGAAACTCTTAGATGTTGAAATATATATGATATACAAAATTTAATGACAATCAAGTTAGATGCCACTAATGTTACACTTTCCACTGCAGAGCCCTTTTCTCAATCATAGCTCATGAACACTGACTAAAATTGCGAAAAAGATTGCAACTCCCACAATTACGATAAGGTTTTTGTAGGCGTTTTATAATGCGGTAATATCTTCTTTGTGAGATATTGGCTTTCAAAAACGAGTGGCTTTAATTTTGAAACAGAAAGTTTTGTGCGTGTTTAGTGATTAATAATTTTTAGCGGTGATCGCTTCAGGCTTGACTGGGTGAAAATGCGATATATCTATGATCAAAAACTACAAATAGTATTTCCCAACACTTTAATATAAACCACATTATTTATTTATGAAGTTGTCCACATGCAGCATATTTGCCAGTTTACAGTGTCTCAATATAACAAACATAAAGAGTACAAACATAATTAAAGATAATAAATTTAAATAAATGACAACGCATTGAATGCAAATTGACCTAACGAGTTTATTTTAAGATAGGAAAGAGCGCGGTTTGCAAAAGTGTGGTTAGGAAAAAAGAACGAGTCAAAGTGGTCAGGAAGAGAATTTATGAGGGAAGAGAGGCGGAAGAGGATGGACAGTTTGGTCAGTGGCAACCTGGGAATGGGCATATGGATGCGAGTGGGCCTGTATGGAACTTTAAAAGTTAGATTGGAAACGAGATCGGGACAGTATATGGCAGAGTTTAGAACATGTACTATGTATTCGTTTTAAATCGGATTTGAGAATTAAATTAGGAATATTAGGTAAAAAGAGTGTAGGCAAAACAGTATCAGCTGGCATATTACGGAGATGAGGGAATCTGTACTTAAATATTTTTTTGAAAAAATATATATCACACTTTTTAGGGCCAAAATATTGGATGGGACGGAGATAGTCCAAATGGGGAACGTGAATGACAAAAGTTGAATAATATGCGCGTAATGAAATCGGGTCTGCAGCGTATTATGTTCAAAAGGTTCAAAAGGTATGTAAAGGTTCAAAGAAAAGGCAAGTGAAGAGTTTGATCTGGAGTGTAGCTCTAAACGGTACGGAAACGTGGACACTTATGAAGGAGGACGAGAGAAACTGGGGGTGTTTGAGATGTGAATTTGGAGAGGATTGGAGCGGGTGAAGTGGACGGAGAGGAGGAGGAACAACGAAGTGCTGGACATAGTGAAGAGAAACAGCTTCTACATTAGATACGTAGGATAAAAAAAGGTATGGATGGAGTACTTAACGGGGAGGGTATGTTGAAAACTGTGTTAGAGGGAAGAATGTTAGGTTAACGAAGAAAAGAATAGGATTTTTAGATAGAATGAAAGGGATTAGGCCTTATTGTGAATTGAAGACAGAAGTGCTTGAAGGAAGGGCAGGCTCCCAGAATGCTTCAAAAGTGCTCAATGGAAACCTACCTTAATCGGTCGAATACTATAATAGTAATATGAAACTGCACTACCGAAATGGTTTCGACATTCTATGTCATTTTCTAGGCTATCTTTTCAAGGTCACAAAGGTTACCATGAAAATGACATAGAATTTTATTTTCATGGTAGAATAGAGCAGTTTTATATTAAAGAGCGGAAATTACCATTTGTAGTTTTTAATCATGTCCGTAGTGATCATGAATGACTCCAATTTTAGGGGCTATACTTTTGACGGTTTCATTGCAAGCGAGAAGGAAGAACGCAAAACGGAGAGCAGCAGCGCTGTGGAGGTCCTATGTTTGCTCGCTAGAGAGTTTCCGGGAGGATTCCTTTTCGTCTTTCCAAGAATTACTATCAATCGTAGAGGGGCCCCGAAAACAGGGGATGTGAGCCTGAATGGGGAAGGACGCTGTGAGTCGAAGGAAATGGATTTATGGGCTTGGAAAAAGGAAAAGGGTGGTGAGGGGGTTAGAGGGTTTCCGAGGGGTTGGAAATGCACGCAGTGGACATTCCCATGAGGAGAAAGAGCTCACTAACTTGTATGTATCTGTCCTTTCTTTCCTATTTGCTGAGAAATGAGGGTATCTGTGGAGGGAATTGGGGAAATGAATAGGATAAATCCAATAGTTGGTGTGTTGAGTGGGTGGAATAGGTATACACAATGTATTTACATACTGCGTACCCCGTACGCCGCCTTAATAGGGGAGTGTTAGGACACGCCGTCAACACACGAAAAGGAAATGCTCCAACGAAATTAATCTAGCATTTATTTAAGTCTTATATCGTAAGGGGGGAAGCAAATTCCCGTACCTATCCGTTCGGCAAAATATCTCTCTTAGTTTTTCGATTCTGTCGGACCTGGAAATATAGCGGGATTCTAATATGATTAGTAAAATTGGAAATTGCAGTATTTCCACTGTGTTTTATTTAGACACTACGCGTTTCGTTGGTACAAACACTTGATATGTTGTTTGTGACAACGAAATGCGTAGCGTCAAGATAAAATTCAGTGGAAATACTACAATTTCCAATTTTACTAATTTTAAGTACTTTCACCGCATCGTGCCTCACGTCACACAAGATATTTTAATATAATGTTCTTTGTGTCACTTTTAAAAATATCCATCCTCTATTGATCAAGCAATCTAAGTCTATTACGTAGCCTCCAAGTCTCTGGTGGCACCCAACCTAGGGAAGAGAATGATACGTACGAAGTATTGCAATACTAAGAATGGTGTACTGCAGCCCTCTATTTGTTCACATCCCAAGCTATGTATTTTCCTCCCTTAGGCTCTCCTAACCCGTACCCTTCCTAATCTATCCTAGGTACTTATCCCTTGTTCTTGTCTTCCTCTGGAGACTTTTCCATCAATTTTTCCTTCCATAATGTTTCCCACGTAACTGCAGTGTCTTATTGCGTTACCGTGTTATTCTCAGCTGTACAGTGATCAATAGCGTCTTTTCTATGGATCACCGTACTCCAAAGAAAGCGAATGGTAGATATAACAATTTATACCATTGGAATCTACCATCTACAACGTCATACTACTTCGCAAGCCGCCTCAAGTTTCCTGTGGCACAGAGTATTAAAACCCCAGCCGTTTACCTCAGCGAGTATACAATAAAATTAAGTGAAGTTTTGTGAGGAATTTTAATGAATGAGTTTGGCATATAATTTATTTGAGTCCTTTATTGTTCGGATTTAAATCGAATTCCTATCGCTAGCTGTATCTCTGTCGGAACTGGAAAAATGATGCGACTGATAATTTTCTTTTTGTAGCTTTGAATGATCTTTGATCAATGCAACATTTTTCGTTGCATATAAAGCAATTTATTTAGAGACTGTCAGGGTTGTAGGAAATTTATTGCACTCTTCTTAGTTCGCGATAAAAACCCAGCTTTTTTATAAAAAATATTTTTATTTGTATTTCTATGTTCTTTTAATAGTAACTAAAATAAATTGTTCCATAACATCTGTAACTAAGACTACAATTACCTTCAAAAACACAAATACTACATTGAATTTTATATTTTAGTTGAATATGGCGGATAGAACCGAAACTAGTCCGATAAACTAAAAATATTCGGAATATCACTGAGATATCATCATTCTCCATTGTTTATATTTGATGATACTCCCTTTGCTCGCTTTGCTCGCCAGATCCCCCGTAAAAGGCCTTCGTCCTCGTTTTGGTCGCTATGGAAGGTCTTATACTTTTTGTATGCCGCTTGTTACTTACGGATCTTTTACTTTTCAATTGGCTAGATTAGATATAAGTAATACTTCTGCTTTCAAGTAAAACGAGCGTATAGTGCGTGGGTTACAATATGAAAATAAAATATTAATGAAGAGGAACGTTTTTCTGAGGGACTAAGAAAATAAAATGGATTTTTATGAGTCTGACAGTTTCTAACTTTTTCAGTTCAAATACAAAATAACGTCGAGAGCATGTTCCTTTGTAACGCTCAATTTATACCCACTTAATATCATAACATAACGAATTTTCGAAATACAATGAACTACAGTAAACTAAATTTTAATTGATAAGTGGAGATCCTTAGCATGAATTGGGCCTAGTATGACGAATTTAGAAATGACGATTTTATTGAAAGATTATTCGTCATGATCGCGAATGATACCACTCCAGGAAAACCTCTATAAATTTTTTAATGAGTCGGTATACACATCTCCATACAGCTTTAATATCCAATATAATGCGAAATAAAATCATCTGGTGAGTAGCAGATGAAAACAAGGCATCATAAATGTCATGATTTAGAATATATTTAAGCTAAATTACGTAGTCACTCAATGGAACGTGCTTTTCGTAAGACAAATAATTGAATAATAAATACCTATGATTGCACTTATCCTCCATATTCTATTATTCACTTCCTATGATGCACCAGATCAAGGATAAAATTGCACATTAAAAAAATTGTATCAGAAAAAGAACGTAAAGAAAAATAAAACACTAAAAATTATTTTTACCTACCTATCTTTTAAGGAAAGATTGTTTAGATATCTTTCTACTGCAATCGTGTATCGGCAACAAGAGAGGAACTACATTATGTGCACTTGTTAACTATGGAATTAATAACAACCACACTTCACCACATCGATTCAATAATCGCACTTATCCTCCATATTCTATTATTCACTGCCATTGATGCACCAGCTCACGGATAACATAGCACATTAAAAAGGTTAGTAACAGAAAAAGGCCGTAAAGAAAAATAAAACGTTATCGCCATCATAAAGAATGAAAACAAAACCATTTTTACCTACCTATCTTTTAAGGAAGATTTGTTTACCTTGTATTTCTCCTCTTTTCCTTTGAATACGCTTTGATGTGATCAAATTTTTGTTCATACGGAAAGAAGCCATTAAGATTAAGATTGACTTTTCAAAAATTACTAACAATAAGTAAATATCCTACCTTATCTTAATCATCCTATTTAGCTCCTCATGTTTGCATAAACAAATATGTTGCTATGATTGTTTGCTTGTATGACTGCCGCGCCGCCATTGGAATTTGGTGGCCATTTTTTCACTAATCCCCATACTCAATTTTATATGAATAGACAGATAAATAATGGTAAATTTAGTGTTTTCATAATTTTTCCTGGGGTTTCAGACAGTTTTAGAGGGGGTCTTCATAAGACATTTTGCCCTATCTCGTCTCCTTCACCCCAAACATTTGTATTAGTGAGTGAATGAATGAATGAGTGAGTGGGCGTTAAGAGATTTTATAGAATATAGATAGATAATTTCCTCTAGTGACTCCGAATTAGGCTGGGCAGATAGATAGATAAATATAAATTCAATGTCAAAGGACAGCATGCACTACGGATATAAAAATGTTACTTAATACCAAGGGGATTTAATCGTAAAAAACTGTAAAACAATGATAATATTTCTTAATAAACGTCGGTTAAAGAAACAAGCATGTTGATTGAAAGGGTTTTCTGCACGATTAAGTTACGCTGACCATGAATGAAAATCTGTTGAACCAGGCAGCATGGACTCAAATGATATTGCAGTATTTTTTCTGTGCGCTTGACCACCTCAGGGTAAACACCAGCAACACTGCTTTCTCCGAAGCAGGATGTCGAGAAACTATAGGGGCGCCCGGTCACAACCCACGTCGTTATCTTCATCCCATTCATTCATGGAATTTTCCAGCCATTCCATTGAGGAACTCGGCGTCCGGGGGGATGTCTTACTCCAGCTTCTCTTCCCTTGTCGTGACGTTCCAGCCTTTGCATTCGTTAATTGTTTGATATAGAATATTCTCTGTGTGTGTAATTACCTGTCTGCAGGGTGGCGAGTTTATTACGACCAGGACGCAGGAAAATGGGGAGTTTATAGGGATTATTCCTATATAAAAGCGGCAATATTAATTTATTTCTATTTTATGCAAAGGGAGAGTTCAGGTGAATTAAAGAAACGCACGGTTTTCCGACGCGAATTCACAATTAAATATCAATATGGGCATATACTTCCATACCACCCATCCCTCCCGGAAGCAAATTTCTGGAAACATGTCTGTAAATAGTCTTAACCGGTAACAATTCGTAGAAGATTTTACAAAGCTGTTCTCTGGAACAGATTTCTTTTCATCGCAGAAAAAATATTTCGTCAGTAACACAAACGCCAATTAAATGATAAGCAGACGTTAAAAATATAGAACACTTTGTAGCTATTGTAATTATTCACCATATATCCTGAGCAATGGATTTAAATGAGGTTGTATATGTCTAGGAAATGAGTGATGGGTTCCTCAAGGGTTAGGACCACGTTATAGAGTATTTTCAAGATTCACCATATTATTCGCTTCAATGTTATGGAACTCACTTTTTCGCCAAAGAAAATAACAAAAGCTTCATCCCAACAAATATTATTCCTAACACAAAGCATATTGGTAACTAATCGGCACCAGCATTTAGAAAACACAGGAAAGCATAGGAATTGATTTATCATAAAGGCAATTTTTATGAAATTTTGGAGGTATTATGGTACATCTTTGTTAGATATGTGAGATGAGCACCGTTCTATGAGGCTCAACGTTAAAAAGAAACAATTTCTCACCTTTTTCTGGTGAACTTTTGTTTTCCTTTTTCTTACAGTGGCGTAACTAGGGATGGCCTGGGGTGGCGACCCCTCCCCCTTGCAAAATCGGGTAAAACGTTCGAAAAATGACATATCCGGATATACATTTTACATCATTTTGGCACTAAAAATTGAAATCTCAGCAGATGCAGTTATTATATGTCAAAACTTGACAATATCTTTGAATAATTTTTCTATTTCTCTGAGGCTTTGGGAGGGATCTATCCCCCTTATCTCCCCTCATAGTTACGCCACTGTTTACCTATATGGAGTGTCATTTCTATCACAAATTGTTTACTAAAATACAAGAATCAATTAAATGCTGAAATGCATGGGATAATCTCTACAAATTTAAACCCTAAAAATCAAAATTCATTATGAATCTCTTCTATCTTCGTCACACGAGAAATGATTCATTTCAAACATTGTCACATTGCTGTCACCCCTTTGATTTGCCGATCATTTTAATCTAAATTTAACATTCTGTCAATCCACCTTTTTCTAGGGACCTCCGTCTTCGGCGATCAAATTAGGCAAAAATTCAGGGAAAACATAAAACACTCATTTATTAGATGACTTGCAGGAATACGTTATGACATAAGGTATGCAGCGCAGTTGGCACGATTTGTCGAGTCGGGAAATCACGATTTTATTTTCGGGAAATAAAAGGAAGCTCAAATCACGGGCATTATGAGTCAGGCGAATAGCTGTCCAAAGGTCATTTTTTGGGTATCAAACTGGCTATTTTATGCTTTTTAGTGTGAAAATTATTATTAAAGTATTGAAAAGCTAAAGAACATGCATTCGTGATCATACAAAGCTAAAGAACGCTTCATTTCATTTTATTATTAAAATTTGTAGTTTATATGAATAATGTAAATTCCTGGGCCTTTTTTAATCCATCCCCTATGATCATACAAATTCCTTCTCCTAAATAATGAAATGGAGATTAATTCTGTTAGGGAAAAACTTGCCTTTATACGTCCCAGGAAAGTGATTATATATAAGTTATTTTTAAGTTGTCTATATAATTTAGCTGTTGCAACATATTTCAATGTAAAGATTCTACCATAATCTAAATAAAACATACTCAGAAATCTTAAAACCAGGGTGATACTTGTTGAAGTGTTTCTTTTTTGAGTTTTGAATATCGGAGCAAAGTAATCCCTGTCATAAGATCTGCTTTAACGTCTAACTATGTTTCTTCAACCATAGAGTAAGTATATTTACTCTATACTTACTCTATGCTTCAACTCATCAGTCCCTTCTTTTCCTCGAATGCAAGGTAAAACTTCTTTGATACCCAGGAGCAGAGTTTACCGTTTCTTCAACTCAGCAAACAACAACTAGACAATCAATATGCAAAAGGACACAAAACATTGCTTCTTTTTTATACCTAGACGTTCGAATTTTTCAAATATTATCCCTCTTATTTAATGCAGAATGTCTAGACTGACAGACTGATTCGTTCACACATCAACCCCCTCACTACTGAAGATGCAGCCATGAAATTTTCGAATAATATTCTTTGTACCATTTACAGGCATATTATGAAAGGACTGTCAAAAATAATTTTTCCCTTTTACTACATGAAATTTTATTTTTAATTTGTGTAACAATGAAAAATAATTATGATACCATCAAATTTTCAGATCAAATCCCCAGTGTAACCAGTACCTAACAGTATTGAAGAAGGAGTTATGTCGGAATCAATTTCTGGTATTGTTTTTATCCCAATAAATTGAACTCCTAATGCAGAAATTGGAAATGGAGCACAAGGAAATTAATAAAAATAGCTAGGTTACATTGCATTTTCTGCATGTTTTCATCTCGATCGGGTAAAACTGTAGTTTTTCAATAGCAATCACATTATTAATGCAGATGTAAAAACTCACTTTTAGATGATGGATTGTTTTTTATCCTCAAAATTCCAATGATTCGTGGTCGTAATTATTCAGAAAGTCTTAGATACAAATATAATCATGAATCATTGTTCGGAAAAAGTCATTTTTCCCTCAATTGGTGCCAATCTTTATGAATGGGAATGTGTACTGAGAAGTGTCGAAATCGTTTCTAGTAAATGTCAAGTGCATCAGCATTACTTTATAAAATTCATCTTTCTCCAATCATTCCTCATCTCCATTGATTGAAATGACCTGATAGGGCATATAGATCCTCGAAAGGCTTTGGAAATACAAACAGGGCTATGACACATTCTTTTTTCTTTTCATTCTATGTTCTTTAGAAAACCACTATCATTATGATTGTATCCAGCGAATTTCTACCCATTCACATGGAAAATGTCATGACTCGCAATTATTAAATGGGAGGGAATACAGTGAAACTTTCCCAACCGCATCATTCATCGGCCACCTCCATAATTAGTCCACTTCTCCCGAGCTTTATCTCCCTCTTTTTTGTACTCATTCTGGCAGTGGCGTAACTATGGGGGGATGAGGGAATAGATCCCTCCCAAAAGCCTTGGAAAAATAAAAAAATATTTAAAACTTTACTACTTTTGATATACAATAGCTGCATCTGCTTTAAGTTAAATTTTAAGTGCCAAAATTACGTAAAATATATTTCCAGGCATGTCATTTTTCAAAAAAAAATCCCGTAACCCCCGTTGCCGGGGTGGGGTTCCTCCCATTTCCCCTCTATCCCCCCCTAAGCATATTCCTAGTTACACCACTGCATTCTGGTTATTATGACTTATTTATCAACGCGAAAATCATGTTAGACACTGGTTAACTCCTTAAATTGGTCATTGCATAGCAAAGTCCTCG